>NC_057802.1:524261-536512 GCF_018294505.1 Triticum aestivum | reverse complement strand
CCCCCGGCCCTCTCGCTCGACCAAAACTCTCGAGGACACCCAAACCCTAGAAAAAAACGATGTCGGTCTCCTACCCCCTCCCGCCGCGCCCCTACCCTTGAAGCGTTGCCGAGGCCACCCCAAACCCGGAATAAGCTAGGTCTACGTTTGCACTAATATATCCACCTGCTGTCATGTTTGTGTAATAATTGCCATGTTGTAATATTTGCAGAAACAATAGAGCACGGACGAGACGAGCAAGCAGAAGATGTGTTGGGGGACATAATCTTAGCCGGAGGTGATATCTTGTCGTATCTTAATGATAATGATGGTCTGGAAGAACAGGGTGAAGAAGCAGGCTACGGTGATCGAAGAGTGGAGGAGGAAAGACATGATTATGATGGCTCCGGTGACCCAATGCTGGTGCAAGAAGGAGCCCGTGGTGACGGCTCCGGTGATCGAACAGAGTCCGGCCAGGTAAATATATTAGTTAAGCCTGTGCTGACTAGCTAATTGATGCATTCATTGTTTTGGTATGTACACATATTAATTAACTCTCGTCTTTCTTCTTTTTCTAGCCCTCCGGATCGAGCACAACTTCGGTAAAGAAACGAGGCCCGGAGAGAAAGTTGCGCTCGGATGAAAGGTTTGAGATCACAGCAATCGCGTGCGACGGCCAACCGATTGAACCCATCCGGACAAAGGATGCATTTGCTGCTTAGTGCGGGGTTCTTGTTAGGGACAAGATCCCGATCAGCATCCACCAATGGTATAACCCTAAGAAGGAAGACCCTGAGGTGTCTTATGTCAATGATATGCAGAAAGATGATATTTGGACTGAGCTGAAGGCAAATGTCACCCTACCGCCAGAGGAGGATCCGGAGAAGCCAGTTAAAGAGCAATTAATCAAGTCTCATGCTCTTAAGAAGATGGCAGACATATTCAGGAGGTGGAAGAATGAGCTGAAAACGTTTGTCGACAAAGAAGAGACACCAGAATTCATCGGCCGGTATGAGAAGATCAGGGATCACAGGCCTGCATTTGTGGCCCACAAGACATCGGAAAAGAGTAAGAAGATGTCAGCGACAAACAAGAAGAATGCTGCGAAGAAGAAGCTTCACCATCGCACCGGGTCAGGTGGCTACCTCAAAGCCCGGCCTAAGTAGGCCAAGGCTGAGAATGATCTGCTTGATAAAGGGATCGAACCACAGACAATGAACTGGCCAGACCGTTGCCGGACTTGGTTCTTCGGGGTTGGCGGAAAATTGGACCCTGTATCAGGGAGGTGCGTTTGGACGGACGAGCTTTTGAGAATACCAGTCAAGAGGCTTCAGCAGTATACCGATGCAGCGCAGGAAGGGACGTTCGTTCCAGACAGAGAGAACGACGAGCTCACAATGGCCCTCGGGAATCCTGAGCACCCTGGACGGACACGAGGCACGCCAGGCTCCGTTCCGTGGAAGGCTGGTTTTCCGGATGCAGGCGGTTACAAAAGCCAGGAGAGGAGGAAAAAAGTGGAGCAGACCCAAATTCAGAAGCTGCACGAAAGGGTTCAAGCGCTAGAGGAACGAGACGGCAATCGACATGCCGAAACTACCCCCGAAGCTACCCCGCCATCTCAACGGAGAAGCAGCGTGGCTTCCACCAAGCTGCTTCAGCCGGAGCATGTCTTGACGGCTCCTGCTAGCTACCCCGTGGATGCTATCATGGAGTCTCAACATTGCCACCTTATAACGCAATGACAGAACTTCAAAGTCAAGGCGGCTGTTGGCTCTGTTTTACCTCCTGAACCCGGTCAACCTACCACTGCCGGCCGATTCCAGAAGGATATGCTAGGGTGAAGGTGGATGAAATAACGGAGGGATTTGAGGACCTCCAGCTTGACCTCCCTACCGGTGAAGGGGAGACTCGGTTGGGTTCTGCTCTGAAGACTCCATGCCTATGGCGGAAGGAGCTCATCAACCTTCCGAACTGGACGCCTCCGGCGAGTAAGGGCACTCCACCTCCTCCTCCGGCGAGTGACCAGGGCACTCAACCTCCTTCTCTGGCGCGTGGCGGCACTCCGCCTCCTCCTCTGCCTCCTCCTCCGGCGAGTGATCAGGGCACTCAGCCACCTTCTCCGGTGCGTGGCGGCACTCCGCCTCCTTCTCCGCCTGCGCCGGCGCGCCAGAGCAGCCAGCCTCCTCCTTCTCTGCCTCGTCAGCAAGGGCGGAAGAGACCCGCCGCCGATCCGGCTGCTCCGGCGCGTCGTAGTCATTCTCCTCCGCCTCGTAAGCAAGGAAAGAAGACAGCCGCTGCCGCTCCGTCTGCTCTGCCGGCGTCTAGCACTACAGCCAGAGGCGGGAGGCAATACAGATACGGTCCTTCTCTGAAGACTCCAGAGAAGTTACGATACGAGAGGACCAAGGAGGAAACCACGAAGATCGTGCGAGCCGAAGTGACGAACTTCTTTGAAGGGGAGAAAGCAAATAAATATCCACCTCCGGAGGAGAAGGTAGATCCGGTGAAAGCGAAGCGCACTCTGGCTGCCCTGACAAAACCACCAAAGTCTCCGCCAAAAGGCAACTATGAGCGCATTCTTGCAAAGACATTTGCCGAAGCGGAGCGGTCGGGAAGTACTGTCAGTGATCAAAGGTTAAAAGAACGACGAGCTGGTTAAAAAATTGCCCAGCTCGGCGAACAAGCGAACCAATCGTGCCCCCCGCTCAAGGTGTCTAGCGACATCGTCGCTAATGTTCCGAGGATGGTGCCCGGTTATAGCAATCTTGGAGATTACCTACCCGACGATGTACATTACGAAATCATGGAGGTGGACGAACACAAATACCATTACGGGAAGCCTCTCGTCAAAGATGAAAGATCTCTAACAACGATGATGCGAAGATTACATGATTGGTACATGAAAACCTGCAGAGAGTCTGGGGGGAGGAATACTTTGACGCTGAGAGTTAAACAGGAGCATGACCTCGTTGGAATTGAACTGTTGAATGTTCCATTTGAGAAGTTATTCTAGTTTTTCAATCAAAAAGCCCTCGATAAATCAACGATCACTTGCTACTGTCTGTAAGTAGTACTACTTCTGTCATTAAGTCTCTCTATATAGGTCAGCTCGTTCATTGCATGTATTTATAATTATCCTTACTATATTATGCAGATTGAAGGTCGCCGAATTGAAGAAAAGACAAATCGGTGATATTGGGTTCATTAACACAAATCTCATAGATGCAACTGAGGTTAAATATCATGCCGAAAATACCGAGGCCAACTTGTTACGATCGTTGGTAATAAATGAAAACAAAGATATAATACTCTTTCCTTACAACTTCAAGTGAGTGTTACTGTCTTGTGCATATTCGGTTTCCCTTATTAGTCCAGGTTATAGTAATGTAACTGATGACTTATGCATGCGTGCGCAGCTTCCACTATATTCTCCTAGAGATTAAGCTTGAGCAGGGAGTAGTAACCGTCTTAGACTGGAGACGAAAAGATCCCCAGGACTATGCGGACATGACTCAAATGCTCGACAAGTAAGTTAAGTCGATCATTATCCACCATATCAGCAACTTTGTTCATTTTCTCATATCAAGTAATTGTTTTCTTTGTCTGGCAGGGTTTGGAGAAAATTCACCAAAAAAGCTCCGGGACTGCCGAAGAAGCTGCAATTTAAACACCCGAAAGTAAGTACTATAGTAGCATGTTCCGTGCATCTCCTAGTGATTCAAGCGCTAGTTTCATCAATACCATTTAGCATGCTTGGTTCTCAGTTTGATTGACCTCTATTTATTGTAAAGTGGTTGTGGCAGGAACCCGGAAATAATTACTGTGGATAGTACGTTTGCGAGTCCATCCGCTACACGACCTGTGAGCGGGGCTACTCTGACGAACAATATGAAGTGCGTAAGCAATAATATTCACAATTTTATTTTATTACCATCATTTGTGTTGAGTTTCATTTATTCATATATATATGTATTGACCCCCTTCTTCAAATTAGATCTTTCGGATGCGGGATGAACTCCTAGCACCAGATCGTATGCGAGCAATTCAAGAGGAATTGGCGGCATTCTTCCTTGACCACGTGATCGCTGAAAACGGAGAATACTATGTGGACCCTGTGTTCTTACAATTTAATTAGGAGATTATATTGTAAGAGATAATTATTGTATATATGTAGCCGGTAGTGTCGGATAGATATACGAGAACTTGTTGTTCGACCAATCTCTCGAAGGAGAGGTGGTCGATATCACTTCTCTCTGTATGCATATGTTCATGACGATCTTCTGTTTCCTTTATTTGATTACTAGCTAGCGTGTATAGTCCTCTCCATACGTATATAGTACGTAGCGTCGACCAAGCACGGAGATAAGAGAGGACAATTCTCTATTAATTAGCTAGCTAACAAAATATATGAAACACCTAAATTAACCCCCCAAAACCCCCAACCCCCCCCTTTAAAAAAAAACAAAAATCCCAGCCCCTGAAATGCTGACGCGTGGATGTCTATTGGTCCCGGTTAGTGCCACCAAACGGGACCAAAGGCCCTCCTGCCTGGGCTCGCCGTATCGGACACGTGGAGGCCCATCTGTCCCGGTTCGTGTAAGAACCGGGACTAAAGGGTTAGGGCATTAGTAACGACCCTTTAGTCCCGGTTCAAAAACCGGGACAAAAGGCCCTTACCAACCGGGACAATAGGCTCTTTTTCTACTAGTGTGCAGCGTCTCCCCCAAACTCCCAAAGCATTGTCAAGTTTTGGAAACTTGGAATTAGGGCACCAACCACTGCTGTCGGTGCTTGCTTCACCCTGCTGAACCAAATAGAGTAAGGATCATCACTGTGTGGAATATGTCATACTTGACGGTCTTTGGACACACCTTTGCTCTGCATCGAACATCCAGCTCGAATTTCCCCACTGTGCATGTTTTCTTGTTTCCATCTGTTGGATACAAGTTGTTTCCTTGACTAATTTTTTTCGAAACGACATCACCTTTATTACCTATCAGTGAATAATAAGGGAGGCAAATGTAATCGACGTCGAATTTACTACGTACATTTTGTAATTCCGTGGCTACGTTCATCTCAACTGCTCCATGAAGGGTTTGCATTACCCCGTAGCATAGAATTCTTGATTCCTGCCAAGCCTATATTACTCATGCCCAGTCACATATTTTCCTCATTTTTTTCTCTGTGTGTGAAAGTTCAACTATATATATCTAAGACATATTTGGCTGGTGCTCCATCAGCTATGATCTGCACATGGGTACGTATGTCTTGTGCTAGCAACATAGGGATTTGATGAGAGAAACAAGAGAAGCAAAAGGTGATGTATATGGAGTCAGATACGAGTCTGGCCTTGATTGTGAGAGAGAAAAAAAATATGAACATGCACTAGTAGAAAAGAGGGCTTTGATTCAGGCCGGGTCAGCCCATTAGTCCCGGTTCAGTCCAGAACCGGGACCAATGGGGGCACTGGTCCCGGTTCGTGAGGCCAGGGGCCTGCCGGGCCTCGTGGGGGCATTGGTCCCGGTTCGTCTGGCCCCTTTGCTCCCGGTTGGTGGGACGAACCGGGACCAATGGGCCTCGCTCCTGGCCCACCACCATTGGTCCCGGTTGGTGGCTTGAACCGGGACCATAGGCTGCCCTTTAGTCCCGGTTCATGCCACGAACCGACACCAATGAGGTGCCTATATATACCCCTCGCCCGCTAGCAGAGCACTCCAGTGCTCTGTTTTTCTCTGGCCGGCGAGGGGAGGGCTTTGTGGTGCTCTAGCTCACCTCCTATGCACATGAGGTGTTCGATGAAATGCCCGGGCCACACTACTTAAGCTTTCTCCTCTCGAAGCTCAACCTCAAAGCTCCATTTTCCTCGAGATTTGTCTAGATTTAGCGGCCCGTCACGTCCCATTCCCGTCTTCACCACCGACGATCGCCCGCGCCGATCTCGTCGCCGGCACCACCGTGGTGAGCCTCTTGTTCTTATCTTCTTTCTGAAAGAAAAAAAATTCTTACTTTAGATAGATACTTGTCTAATTTTCTTATTATTGTATTGCTTGTTATTATATAGTGCGATGATTTTGGTATCCGCCCCCATCGGCCCTCGTCCTGTCTATGATTCGGATGTGGTATATATTATCTTTATAACTATTGGTTCATTTATTGTTTATGAAAATTATGCCGACCAACGTGACATAGATTTTATTTATCTAGGAGGTATGTGAACCAGAAATTCCAACTGACCCTATTGTCGAGAGGTTAAATTTAGTTGAAGAAGAAAATAATTTCTTGAAGGAAAAAATAAAAAAATCGAGGAGGAGAAGATGATATTGGAGTTGCATGTTGCGGATGTCGTCGATGATCACAAGATCAAGATGGATGCAATGCGCTTGAAGATTAGAAAGATTAGAAAATATGCTATTCATACCGAGGCTTGGTATTATTATGCCGTTGGATCAATTGTTACCTTGGTTGCGATTATGATCGCATTTGTTTTCGCATTGAAATGTTTTACATAGTTTCAATGTATGGTTTAATTAATTAGATGCTCTGGAGAGCTATATGTTGTTAGATGAGAACTATGTATGTACTTTGGTTTTAATGTGATGATGAACTTCTATTAATTTGGTCACTTAATTGTCTATTCATGATGTTCTGTAATGGTTTTTGACACAGTTAATTATATATAATGCACGCAGATGAACCGGCAATGGATGTACGGTGACAGACACACCTCCGAGAACATTAAAGGCGTGCATGATGTTCTGGAAGTGGCTAAGGCAAACAAGCGGAATGGTTTTATGTGTTGTCCATGCCCTAAATGTGGGAATACGAAGTCTTACTTTGACCAGAAAATCCTTCACACCCACCTGCTTTACAAGGGTTTCATGCCACACTATAATGTTTGGACGAGGCACGGAGAAATAGGGGTTATGATGGAAGACGGCATGACAAATATGTGCCCCTGAATACGGTGATGCTGCAACGGGGGAAGCTGCTGAAGATCAAGAGGAACCAGACGATGTGCCCAATGATGCTGCAACGGGGGAAGCTGCTGAAGATCAAGAGGAACCAGTGCCCGATGATGATGATCTCCGCCGGGTCATTGTCGATGCAAGAACGCAATGCGAAAGTGAAAAGGAGAAGCTGAAGTTCGATCGCATGTTAGAGGATCAGAAAAAAGGGTTGTACCCCAATTGCGAAGATGGCAACACAAAGCTCGGTACCGTACTGGAATTGCTGCAGTGGAAGGCAGAGAATGCTGTGCCTGACAAAGGATTTGAGAAGCTATTGAAAATATTGAAGAAGAAGCTTCCAAAGGATAACGAATTGCCCGACAGTACATCCGCAGCAAAGAAGGTCGTATGCCCTCTAGGATTGGATGTGCAGAAGATACATGCATGCCCTAATGACTGCATCCTCTATCGCGGTGCGTACAAGGATCTGAACACATGCCCGGTATGCGGTGCATTGCGGTATAAGATCAGACGAGATGACCCTGGTGATGTTGATGGCGAGCCCCCAGGAAGAGGGTTCCTGCGAAGGTGATGTGGTATGCTCCTATAATACCACGGTTGAAACGTCTGTTCAGAAACGAAGAGCATGCCAAGTTGATGCGATGGCACAGTGAGGACCGTAAGAAAGACGGGAAGTTGAGAGCACCCGCTGACGGGTCGCAGTGGAGAAAAATCGAGAGAAAGTACTGGGCTGAGTTTGCAGCTGACCCAAGGAACGTATGGTTTGGTTTAAGCGCGGATGGCATTAATCCTTTCGGGGAGCAGAGCAGCAATCACAGCACCTGGCCCGTGACTCTATGTATGTATAACCTTCCTCCTTGGATGTGCATGAAGCGGAAGTTTATTATGATGCCGGTTCTCATCCAAGGCCCTAAGCAACCCGGCAACGACATTGATGTGTACCTAAGGCCATTAGTTGAAGAACTTTTACAGCTGTGGAATGGAAACGGTGTACGTATGTGGGATGAGCACAAACAGGAGGAATTTAACCTGCGCGCGTTGCTGTTTGTAACCATCAACGATTGGCCCGCTCTTAGTAACCTTTCAGGACAGACAAACAAGGGATACCACGCATGCACGCACTGTTTAGATGACACTGAAAGTATATACCTGGACAAATGCAGGAAGAATGTGTACCTGGACCATCGTCGATTTCTTCCGACCAACCATCAATGTCGAAAGAAAGGCAAGCATTTCAAAAGCGAGGCAGATCACCGGAAGAAGCCCGTCATGCGTACCGGTGATCACGTACTTGCTATGATCAATGATTTACACGTAATCTTTGGAAAGGGTCCCGGCGGACTAGCTGTTCCGAATGACGCTGAGGGAAACGCACCCATGTGGAAGAAGAAATCTATATTTTGGGACCTACCCTACTGGAAAGACCTAGAGGTCCGCTCTTCAATCGACGTGATGCACGTGACGAAAAACCTTTGCGTGAATCTGCTAGGCTTCTTGGGCGTGTATGGGAAGACAAAAGATACACCTGAGGCACGGGAGGACCTACAACGTTTGCACGAAAAAGACGGCATGCCTCCGAAGCAGTATGAAGGTCCTGCCAGCTACGCTCTTACGAAAGAAGAGAAAGAAATCTTGTTTGAATGCCTGCTCAGTATGAAGGTCCCGACTGGCTTCTCGTCGAATATAAAGGGAATAATAAATATGCCAGAGAAAAAGTTCCAGAACCTAAAGTCTCATGACTGCCACGTGATTATGACGCAACTGCTTCCGGTTGCATTGAGGGGGCTTCTATCGGAAAACGTCCGATTAGCCATTGTGAAGCTATGTGCACTCCTCAATGCAATCTCTCAGAAGGTGATCGATCCAGAAATCATACCAAGGCTAAGGAGTGATGTGGCGCAATGTCTTGTCAGTTTCGAGCTGGTGTTCCCACCATCCTTCTTCAATATCATGACGCACGTCCTAGTTCATCTAGTCGACGAGATTGTCATTCTGGGGCCCGTATTTCTACACAATATCTTCCCCTTTGAGAGGTTCATGGGAGTCCTAAAGAAATATGTCCCTAACCGCGCTAGGCCAGAAGGAAGCATCTCCATGGGCCATCAAACAGAGGATGTCATTGGGTTTTGTGTTGACTTCATTCCTGGCCTTAAGAAGATAGGTCTCCCTAAATCGCGGTATGAGGGGAGACTGACTGGAAAAGGCACGCTAGGAGCGGACTCAATAATATGCAGGGACGGACATTCTTGGCCTCAAGCACACTAAACAGTGCTACAGAACTCTACCTTGGTGACCCCGTATGTCGATGAACACAAGAACAGTCTGCGCTCCAAACACCCGGAGCATTGTGACGACTGGATTACATGTGAACACATCAGGACTTTCAGCAGTTGGTTGGAAACACGTCTCAGAGGTGACACCACTGTTTGTGATGAGTTGTACTCGTTGTCTAGGGGACCATCTTCGACTGTATTGACTTACAAAGGATACGAGATAAATGAGAATACATTTTACACGATCGCCCAAGATCAAAAGAGCACCAACCAAAACAGCGGTGTCCGCTTTGATGCAGCAACCGAGAGGGGAAAGGATACATATTATGGTTACATAATGGACATATGGGAACTTGACTACGGACATGATTTTAAGGTCCCTTTGTTTAAGTGCAAATAGGTCAATCTGTCAGGAGGCGGGGTACAGGTAGACCCACAGTACAGAATGACAACAGTGGATCTGAACAATCTTGGGTACACTGATGAACCGTTCGTCCTAGCCAATGATGTGGCACAAGTTATCTATGTGAAGGACATGTCTACCAGACCGAGAAAAAGAAAAGATAAGGAAGCGAATAGATCATACGATGAGCCAAAGCGCCATATAGTTCTTTCAGTAAAAAGGGACATTGTGGGAGTGGAGGGCAAGACAGACATGTCTGAAGATTATGAAAAGTTTCATGAAATTCCTCCCTTCAAAGTCAAGGCTGACCCAAGCATCCTGATAAACGATGAAGATTAACCATGGTTACGGCGCAATAAGCAAATGACACAAGCGAAGAAAAAGTGAAGACTTTCTCCCGCAAATATTATGATGATACCATGCCAACTTTGTAACAGACGAGTATGATACCATTGTCCGTTTTGTACACGAAGTGCATCCAGTTTTTGCCGTAACCCTCTCAACTTTCTTGCACATGCTATGTGGATGAAATGATGATACCATGCCAACTTTCAACCTTTTCAGAGTTCATTTGAAATGCTTTTCAATTTCAAGGTCTTATAGCTCAAAATAATCAATAAATGCATGAAAAATAACAAATGAAGTCAGAAAGGGTTTAAAATTGATGATGTGACTTTGAATGGTGCATTTTGAACACACAAAAAGTCAGGATTTCAAATAAGTTTAAAAAAATGAAATCCCTTTGTAACAGACGAGTTTCCGTATGAAATCCTGATACTTCGAAAGAGATTGTCCGTTTTGTACACGAAGTGCATCCAGTTTTTGCCGTAACCCTCTCAACTTTCTTGCACATGCTATGTGAATGAAATGATGATACCATGCCAACTTTCAACCTTCTCATAATTCGTTTGAAATGCTTTTCAATTTTAGGGTCTTATAGCTCAAAATAATCAGTAAATGCATGAAAAATGGTGCATGAAAAATAACAAATAAAATAAATAAGTAATTAAAAACAAAATAATATAAACTTTAATAAAATATATAAGTAGAAACAAAATAAAATAAACTTTAATAACATAAATAAAATTAATGAAACTAAAATTATTAAAGTATTTTCTGTTCAAAACATTATAAGCAACCTCTAGTATTATTGAAATTAAAATTATATAAAATTGATACAACTAAAATTATCGAAGTATTTTCTGTTCAAAATCATTGAAAGCAAAAAGAATTTTCATAAAGAACTTTTTTTGTTAGAAACTTTAATAGCAAAAAGAATTATCATAAAGTAAAATAAATAAGTAATTAGAAACAAAATAAAATAAAATAAATAAGTTTTTTGTTGTAAGTAGAAACAAAACAAAATATATAAAGCAAAAAAGAAAACAAAAAACAGGAAAAAAATAAAAATCATGCCACCTACTAGACCACCAAGGCCTGAATACGACTAGAAACCCATCCATGGGCCAGGATTCAGGCCCGCAGAACGCCCAGTAGGCCCACAGGCATGTACAGAGAGGTTAGGCCCGTAATTCTGCTTTAGAGAGGAGCTCGACAGCTCAGGCGCACAGCACCTTATAAACAGGTGCGGCTGTCTCTCAGCTAGCGAGGTGGGACTAAACTCCCACCACCACGCCGTTGTGCAAGGCTTTCCGTCCCGGTTGGTGGCACCAACCGGGACCAAAGGCCGCCGCTTCCCGCCCTTTGGGCTGCTGAAAAGAGACCTTTGGTCCCGGTTGGTGGCACAAACCGGGACTAAAGGGGTCATTGGTCCCGGTTGGTGCCACAAACCGGTACCAATGCCCTGGATATATAAGCAAACACTTAGCAGTTTCGACCAAATCCATCACTTCTTCACCCCCGACGCCCCTGCTGCTCCTCGCTGTCGCCGCCCGACGCCCCTGCTTCACGTTGCCGTCGCCGCCGCCACCGACGCCGTCAGGCTGCTCGACGTCGCCGTCGCCGCCGCCACCGACGCCGTCAGGCTGCTCAATGTCGCCGCCGCCGCCGCTTTCGCCCTCTGCCCCGACGCCCCTGCTCCTCCGAGTTGCCGTCGCCGCCCTTTGCCGTCGCCGTCGCCCTTGCTTCACCGTGCCCCGCCGCCCCCCGTGACCACCAGCCTGCTCCCGTGCCCCTGCGCCCGCCCCCGGCGCCGGCGCCGACCCCTCCGCCGTGCCCCTCCGCCCCTGCGCGGTGCACGGGGCGGATGTTTTGTAGATGTTTTTATTGATGTTTTTAGATGTTTTTTAGATGTTTTTAGATGCTATTCTTAGATGTTTTTACATGTTTTTAGATTATTTTAGTTTATGTTTAGTTTAGTTTTAAGATTAGGAAAATTTCAGATGTGTAGTAATATTTATTTAGATGTGTAGTTAATTTAGATGTTGTAATTTGTTCATAAAAATTGTGCACTTTTGTATAGAAACTTTATTTTTTTCATATGTATGAAAATGTAGAGTGAAAACAAAAACAAACATATAAGAAAAAAGGAAAAAATGAAGAAGGAAAAGAAAACCGTCCGACCCGGCCACCACTGCATTTTCATAAAGTGTTTCCACCGAGTCCACGTCGCACCGATCGAGCACCCGCGGCGAAGCAAGTCTTTTTTATGGTAGTTCTTTGTTAAAG
>NC_057802.1:517955-524096 GCF_018294505.1 Triticum aestivum | reverse complement strand
CTTCTTTTTTATCGGGAATGAGGGTGTCGAGGATCGCTGAGCGGTCGAGGGTCGGGAACTAGGGCGGAGGGTCGAGGGTCACCGAGGGGTCGAGGGTCGTCGAGGGTTCGAGGTGCGAGGGTCGTCGAGGGGTCGAGGGTCGAGGAACGCCGAGGGGTTTTGTTGAATCCTTTGACACTAGCTACAAACGTGAAGCGTTGCCGAGGCCACCCCAAAACCCGGGAGAAGCTAGGTCTACGTTTGCCACTAATATATCCACCTGCTTCATGTTTAGAAAAGTGTATATATGTATGTATGTTCTCTGTGTATATATGTTCATATATGCAAAAGTTAGATTTTTAGAAAAGTGAGCACCCCCTCTCGACCGTGATAACTTATACCACGGGAGCACCCCCCGGCCCTCTCGCTCGACCAAAACTCTCGAGGACACCCAAACCCTAGAAAAAGATGATGTCGGTCTCCTACCCCCTCCCGCCGCGCCCCTACCCTTGAAGCGTTGTCGAGGCCACCCCAAACCCGGAATAAGCTAGGTCTACGTTTGCCCTAATATATCCACCTGCTGTCATGTTTGTGTAATAATTGCCATGTTGTAATATTTGCAGAAACAATGGAGCACGGACGAGACGAGGAAGCAGAAGAGGTGTTGGGGGACATAATCTCAGCCGGAGGTGATGTCTTGTCGTATCTTAACGACAATGATGGTCTGGAAGAACAGGGTGAAGAAGCAGCCTACGGTGATCGAAGAGTGGAGGAGGAAAGACATGATTATGATGGCTCCGGTGACCCAATGCTGGTGCAAGAAGGAGCCCGTGGTGACAGCTCCGGTGCCCGAACAGAGTTCGGCCAGGTAAATATATTAGTTAAGTCTGTGCTGACTAGCTAATTGATGCATTCATTGTTTTGGTATGTACATATATTAATTAACTCTCGTCTTTCTTCTTTTTTCTAGCCCTCCGGATCGAGCACAACTTCGGTAAAGAGACGAGGCCCGAAGAGAAAGTTGCGCTCGGATGAAAGGTTTGAGATCACAGCAATCGCGGCGACGGCCAACCGATTGAACCCATCCGAACAAAGGAAGCATTTGGTGCTCAGTGCGGGGTTCTTGTTAGGGACAAGATCCTGATCGGCATCCACCAATGGTATAAGCCTAAGAAGGAAGACCCTGAGGTGTCTTATGTCAATGATATGCAGAAAGATGATCTTTGGACTAAGCTGAAGGAAAATTTCACCCTACCGCCAGAGGAGGATCCGGAGAAGCCAGTTAAAGAGCAATTAATCAAGTCTCATGCTCTTAAGAAGATGGCAGACCTATTCAGGAGGTGGAAGAATGAGCTGAAAACGTTTGTCGACAAAGAAGAGACACCAGAATTCATCGGCAAATATGAGAAGATCAGAGATCACTGGCCCGCATTTGTGGCCCACAAGACATCGGAAAAGGGTAAGAAGTTGTCAGCGACAAACAAGAAAAATGCTGCAAAGAAGAAGCTTCACCATCGCACGGGGTCAAACGGGGTCAAGTGGCTACCTCAAAGCCCGGTCTAAGTGGGCCAAGGCTGAGAATGATCTGCTTGATAAAGGGATCGAACCACAGACAATGAACTGGCCAGACCGTTGCCGGACTTGGTTCTTCGGGGCTGGCGGAAAATTGGACCCTGTATCAGGGAGGTGCATTTGGACGGACGAGCTTTTGAGAATACCAGTCAAGCAAGGACAGAAGAGATCCGCCGCCGCTCCGGCTGCTCCGGCGCGTCGTAGTCCTTCTCCGCCTCATAAGCAAGGACAGAAGACAGCCGCAGCCGCTCCGTCTGCTTTGCCGGCGTCTAGCAGTACAGCCAGAGGCGGGATGCAGTACAGATTCGGTTCTTCTTTGAAGACTCCATAGAAGTTACCATATGAGAGGACCGAGGAGGAAACCACGAAGATCGTGCGAGCCGAAGTGACGAACTTCTTTGAAGGGGTGAAAGCAAAGAAACCACCAAAGTCTCCGGAGGAGAAGGTAGATCCAGTGAAAGCGAAGCGCACTCTGGCTGCCCTGACAAAACCACCAAAGTCTTCGCCAAGAGGCAACTATGAGCGCATTATTGCAAAGACATTTGCCGAAGCGGAGCAGTCGGGAAGTACTGTCAGTGATCAAAGGTTAAAAGAACGACGAGCTGGAAAAAAAATTGCCCAGCTCGGCGAACAAGCGAACCAATCGTGCCCCCCCGCTCAAGGTGTCTAGCGACATCGTCGCTAATGATCCGAGGATGGTGCCCGGTTATAGCAATCTTGGAGATTACCTGCCCGACGATGTACATTATGATTTCTTGGAGGTGGACGAACACAAATACCATTACGGGAAGCCTCTCGTCAAAGATGAAAGATCTCTAACAACGATGATGCGAAGATTACATGATTTGTACATGAAAACCTGCAGAGAGTCTGGGGGAGGAATACTTTGACGCTGAGAGTTAAAGAGGAGCATGACTTCGTTGGAATTGAACTGTTGAATGTTCCATTTGAGGAGTTCTTCTAGTTTTTCAATCAAAAGGCCCTCGATAAATCAACGGTCACTTGCTACTGTCTGTAAGTAGTACTACTTCTGTCATTAAGTCTCTCTATATAGGTCAGCTCTTTCATTGCACGTATTTATAATTATCCTCACTATATTATGCAGATTGAAGATCGCCGAATTGAAGAAAAGACAAATCGGTGATATTGGGTTCATTAACACAAATCTCATAGATGCAACTGAGGTTAAATATCATGCCGAAAATACCGAGGCCAACTTGCTACGATCGTTGGTAATAAAATGAAAACAAAGATATAATACTCTTTCCTTACAACTTCAAGTGAGTGTTACTGTCTTGTGCATGTTTGGTTTCCCTTATTAGTCCAGGTTATAGAATGTAATTGATGACTTATGCATGCGTGCACAGCTTCCACTATATTCTCCTAGAGATTAAGCTTGAGCAGGGAGTAGTAAGCGTCTTAGACTCGAGACGAAAAGATCCCCAGGACTATGCAGACATGACTCAAATGCTCGAGAAGTAAGTTAAATCGATCATTATCCACCATATCAGCAACTTTGTTCATTTCCTGATATCAAGTAATTGTTTTCTTTGTCTGGCAGGGTTTGGAGAAAATTCACCAAAAAAGCTCCGGGACTGCCGAAGAAGCTGCAATTTAGACACCCGAAAGTAAGTACTATAGTAGCATGTTCCGCGCATCTCATAGTGATTCAAGCGCTAATTTCATCAATACCATTTAGCATGCTTGCTTATCAGTTTGATTGACCTCTATTTCTTGTAAAGTGGTTGTGGCAGGAACAAGGAAATGATTTCTGTGGATACTACGTTTGCGAGTCCATCCGCTACACGACCTGTGAGCGGGGCTACTCTGACGAACAATATGAAGTGCGTAAGGAATAATATTCACAATTTTATTTTATTACCATCATTTGTGTTGAGTTTCATTTATTCATATATATATGTATTGACCCCCTTGTTCAAATTAGATCTTTCGGATGCGGGATGAACTCCTCGCACCAGATCATATGCGAGCAATTCAAGAGGAATTGGCGGCATTCTTCCTTGACCATGTGATCGCTAAAAACGGAGAATACTATGTGGACCCTGTGTTCTTACAATTTAATTAGGAGATTATATTGTAAGAGATAATTATTGTATATATGTAGCCGGTAGTGTCGGATAGATGTACGAGAACTTGTTGTTCGACCAATCTCTCGGAGAAGGAGAGGTGGTCGATATCACTTCTCTCTGTATGCATATGTTCATGACGATCTTCTGTTTTCTTCATTTGCTTACTAGCTAGCGTGTCTAGTCCTCTCTATACGTATATAGTACGTAGCGTCGACCAAGCACGGAGATAAGAGAGGACACTTCTCTCTATTAATTAGCTAGCTAACACAATATATGAAACACCTAAATTAACCCACCAAAACCCCCAACCCCCCCCCTTTTCAAAAAAAAAACAAAAACCCCAGCCCCTGAAATGCTGACGCGTGGATGCCTATTGGTCCCGGTTAGTGCCACCAATCGGGACCAAAGGCCCTCCTGCCTGGGCTCGCCGCACCGGCCACGTGGAGGCCCATCTGTCCCGGTTCGTCTAAGAACCGGGACTAAAGGGTTAGGGCATTAGTAAAGACCCTTTAGTCTCGGTTTAAAAACCGGGACAAAAGGCTCTTACCAACCGGGACAATAGGCTCTTTTTCTATTTGTTGAGGAAGAAGGTCCTAAAGGTCCTGTTCAGGGTAAGGATGGTGCAAACTGCAGTGTAGCAGTAGCTAGCCAGGTATCATCCACGTCCATGATAGCGAAAGACAGTCTGATCTCATCTGCATGCACACCAGTGGGGTACTGGCCGAATGCATCCATCACCGGCGGCATCATTATCCTGAGTACAGAAAACAAAGATGACGCATATACCACTAGTCATGAGTGCATCAAGAATTCTAGTCTGCGTGCTAATACAAATGTTGGAGTCTGGACGCACGCCCCTTGCTGGTGCACGATGCATATTCTCTAACTTCCCAAAGCCAAGCCCCAACTGCAGTAACCCGACTTGATCTTTGTGGTGCATCCGATCAAAAGCGAGCGTCCGAGATTGAAGCTCTCTGAGAAGTAGCAATATCTGTAGCAGTACTTTAGCCGTAGGACGAAGAACTGTGAACTTCCCTGCAAGGAGGAAATCTCGCCCGTTGCTGCTAAATGTAACAAAATTAAATCCAAATTATTTTTCAAAAACTGCTTATGGCATAATATATTAGAAACACTAGCCTATCACAACAACTGTAAATAATAATTAAGATTTTGATTAGCATTACAGTTGAAGTATGACCTTAATCGTGGTTGCCTAACCAAAATTCGCCAATTTTATTTGTTCATGTGGCTACTATGGATCAATTCAGCACAGTATGTTAGCCGTGCTCTAGCTGCTTGTTGTGTTTGCAGCAAGATAAAGGCCAGGCAGGCCACAGTGAGAAATTTTTGGTTTATTTTTAGAGATTAGTTTTGGAAGATAAAGTGAGATTTTTTCCCTTTATTTTTGAGAAAAAATTCTATGCCTTTTCTTTTTCTTTTTGAGATGGATGTCATGTCCACGTGAGGGGAGAAAGTTTTTTTTGATTTTCAGATCAAGAGAAGGTTTATTTTTTCCTTTTTTTTCTCTTTAATACATAGCTTCCTCTCAATCGACCCGCAATTGTGGGCCCTAACCACTAGTATATATGGGGGAGAAGAAGAAATAAGAAGCACCTTGCTAGTATCTCCTGTAGGTTAGTGTACTTAATGAGCTGCTTGGTTCGTGTTTTCTATCTACACAAGCACCACTTGGACGTGTCTCCTGTAGCCTACAAGAAAAGGCTAGGCCACGACTCACGAGTGTCTGTCTGTTCCTTGCAATGCTTATTTTGGTTGTCGGGTGCGATGCCACGATAGGCTAGGAGATTTAGTTAATCTGACACGTACACCTGAACAAACATGCCACGATGAATGCACCTGGCAAACAAGACCAGCCACATACACCATTTGGTTGTCGGGTGCGTCATGTGGGCTGCTCTCTTCTCACAAGTGACAACCAAATATTGCCTCATGGAATCCAATACATAAACAACAACGTCAGGTACATGCATACCGTCGTACGCTCTTCCTCTCTTCCTCTCTTCCTCTCTCTCGCGTTATTCGGTGACAAGCAAATCGCTTATTTAGTAGTACGACAATCGTGCGCAAGAAAACCATCTTGGATTCGGATGTCTGCCCTCGGTGCATCAACTCGGTGGAGGATCGCGACCACCTCTTCTTTTCCTGCCCGGCTGCTCGCAGGATTTGGCAGCTGGTTGGTCTCCGGCCGCTCGCCACGCCCAACGCAGACCTCTTCTCCACCACTCTCCCGCCGACACTGCCCGCCAAAGTCCGGCCCTTCATGCTGCTCCTCATTTTGTGGAAGATTTGGGATGCCAGGAATAATAAGGTGTTCCAGAACCTTGATTTAGATGCAAACCAAACTCTAGTTGCTATTCTAGATGATTTAATTATTTGGTCTCACCGTCTTAAGACTGAGACCCAACGAGCACAGGCCGGTCTGTGGCGCGATTTCCTTCCTTCTCGCAACCTGTAAAACTCTGAGTTACTACCTATTTTG
>NC_057802.1:507693-517649 GCF_018294505.1 Triticum aestivum | reverse complement strand
AAACAATCGTACATACAACTGTGACTGGTAATGGCATATCTTTACCATTTCGTCGATTTGCATTGTGAGTGCAGCCAGTGCGCTACACTCAATTTGTTTTGTGCACTCAAAAGAGATTGATGCATCTCATCCATAGGAATCTGAATGGATCTGGAAACCCTCTTTGCCCTTTCTGTGATAATATATGTCGAGTCCGCTAACCATTTACTTTCCAACCGCGGTAAGGATTGTCACTATATATAGGGCAAAATTGGGCAAGTTATAGGGATTTCATGTGGCACTAATTCACTTTGGCTATTTCTACCTTTGTTTGCTTCTTTTTTTACCTGGGGGCCGATAAGTTCTATACGATTGGTATTTGACCTGTGTGTTGTGGGATTTGTGCTACACGTAATGAAATGGACATGTGGTGCTGTTTCTAATTGAGTTTTCATGTTGTTCTCGGCAGGGCTACTCAGGGTAGGCGACAATGCTCCTTTCCATGGAGGAGTGTGTTTACTGATGAGTGGGCCTTCAAAGATAGTGAAGCTGATGAAGCCATTAGCAACTGATCTAGGAATGATCTGCATTGCTTATACCTGAATTTCTGCTGCACTTATTCACAAATTGTGTATGGCTGGAGGATCCATTTGTTGTGCTGCACAAAAACTTGTGCGAAATTTGTACTAGCTATTTTTGGCTTCTCTGAACTGTTTATGATGGTATGTTTTTGCTCTGTGGCAGAAGTTTCAGTGTCGAGGTTATGTGGTGTGTTTCTTGTTAGTGCGCCAACACGCTTATCTCTCTTTCCTTTCTTCGTCTTGCTAATTTTAGGATCAAAATTGTACTAGTTATATCTGATGAGCTATTGATAGAAAGGGGATTCGCCCCGTTGAAACAAGGGAATCTGTGTGGATCATCCTCTCATCATCATTGATCAATAATCAAGTACCGTCTTTCTCAGCTGAATCATAACTTTTTGTCTTCCGAAATGTATCTGAGACATTTCATTGTTATTCGTAGTTTAATGAGCTAATTCGTAGTCTCTTGGATATTTTATCCTGAGCATTGTACCTTTAATGGTTCTCGTGTTTGAATAAACACATAATATTTCTGAAAAGAAAACTCAACCGGGTGCTATAAGTTTCCATTCATCTTGCAAGGACATACCAACAGTACTCACGACCACTTCATATCGCCCCTCCGCATATGCTCTACGATTACATACACAAAGGGTAGGTGTGCAAAAAATAGTGAGAGTTATAATTGTTCATAAGGTTTTTTTTTCTCACGGTCAACTTCACACTCATATCTCACTCAATAAATATCAGCTTGGCATCTCCCACTTTTATCCTCAAGACCCTAACTAGGAAGCTAGCACATGACATACCAGTGTTTGTGTGGAGACCATAGCTCATGTTGCTCCGGCCAACTTTATATGTCGTAGATATATATAGTTGCGCTTTGAGAGAGAGAAAGGAAATCCGGACACATTTGTCATTGATCATCGGTAATATAGGCTTGGTAGGCATCAAGAATTTCAGGCTACACAGTATATCGAGCAAGGTCAAAGTCCCCCTGCCTGTGCGATGTTGCTCAATGTCATGACCGGCGTCAGGCAGAGTACAAGGGAATTTTCACCAGTCTCCTCGCTGATGAAGAAGCTCAGAAAGCTCTGATCCAATGTGGGTAGCATACCAAGAAGTTTGGTTTAGCAGGGTGAAATATGGCTTAGTGTTCATCAGTAACAGTGTAGCAGTAGCAAGGCCTTCGTTCTGCTTAGCTTTACAGTGAACTATTACAACACCGCTTAGAAAAAAAGGACTTCGTTTTGCAAACAGAGTTCTGTAGTAGTCTAGGTGGTTAGGATAGAGAAGAACCTAGAGCCTAGCTTAATTTAATTAGCTGCTTGGCTCTTGTTTATGCACGTGCAGGTGCACCATGGACGTTTGTACCTTAATGAACAACCCAGGCCACGAGAGAGTGTGCCTCAATGAACAATCCACGATGTGCGCACCTGACAAAGCCAGCAACGCACCATTTGGCATGGCGTGCTCCTGTGTAAACAAGTGACAAGAAAAGAGCCTCGAGAAATCCCAAACATAAACAACAAGGTCGATCGTCGACCGGGTACATGCATACTGCCGTATGCAGTGCAGGTGCCGTGGTTATTTCCGGTCAGTGCTCTCTCTATATATACTGTTACTCAGTGACATGCGAATCGCTCAGTATAATTACACGTACGACATCTAAATCACAAAATCCATCCTTGGAGAGGTCAGAGTTTACCATTCCGCCGATCTGCGTCGTTCGTGCAGCCGGTGCTTGGTGACTGGAGATGGCACAACTTGCTTGGTGCAATTGAAAGGGAGTGATCTATGCCATCTGTTTATGTTTATGTATCACTCCGATATTTATTTTTTATGTTGGTGGCAGTTTTGCTACATTCTTGAGTGTCGATTTAATTTTCGAAATGGAGACAAAAGATTTTTCTCATCTTTTAATTTCGCAGAAGAGAATTGCCCAGTTAATTTACGGAAAACCGGGCGAAAACCGTCACAATCCGCTGAGCGGCACACATAGGATACTCCACGCGCACCTCTACCAGAGAGCCTCGTCGAGATAGCATAGGCGTCATCGTCGTCACTTCTCCCCACGCAGGCGTCATTGCCATCTCTAATCCCCGAGCAAGCGACACCGACTTTGCCGCGGACGATCGTCGACCCAACCCACACTGTAGAGGCCATGCGGAGGCATACGAAGACCCATGCCAAAATTCAGGCACCCGAGACGAGATCTAGATTATCTTTAGTTCTTGTTTCAGGTTGTTTTTCTGACATATCTAGATCATCTAGTCCCTCATGGCTCGGCGAAGGCTCCACACCAAGCATAGCATCGTCCAACCCTCTCCAGGTAAACATCCCTTCAGCAAGGTCTACTATGAGTGGTCATCCGGTGAAGAGGATCCTATCGAGCAAGAGGAAATCAAAGAGGCGGCCATTAGTAAGCTTGATGGAGAAGGAGGGGACAAATCAGCATCTCCCTTCGAGGCTATGGAAGAGGGAGATTCCTTTTACTCTCTTTTTCCTAATATTTCTTTCTCCGACATTAATGCACTGAAGGCCGTTGAAGCAATTTATGCCCAAAGCACGACACTTACCTGGGAGGTTATTACCATAGAAGAACAGAATCGTGTGCTCTATGAGATCATCAAGAAGAGGCATGACTTAGACACTTGGCAGGCGGAGAACAAGCCGACTACTTCATCACCCCCATCACCGAAGAAGGAAACTTGAGTACACAAGTATGGGCATCACATTTGGCTTGTTCCAAGCTTGGGGAAGGTGCCCCGGTATCGTATCACCAGCACTTTTATCAGCATTATCTATCTTAGTTTGATCCTTACTTATTTCGTGATTTTGAAGAATAAAGTTTTAGTATGAATTAGTTTCGAGTGCTTGTTTCGTGATCCATCTATCTATCTATGTAATCGTGCGTGAGAGTTATATAATAAAGAGTACTTTGAGTTTTGATACTTTACTTTCTTGTTTCAATCTTAGCAATGAAAAGAGTAAAAGGTCATATGCCAATCCCATGGGGAGTAATGACTTCAGGTAGAAGAAGTATAGTTGGTAAAATTTATTGGAGATTAACAAACTTAGCATTGGTCATTGATGCAATTCATGAAAGATTAATAAGGGAAGAGAGGCTTCACATATAAATACACTATCTTGGATGCTTTTTATGATTGTGAGCCCCCATCCAATATTTTAAGTTTGGTCAAATTGTTGATGTTGGACAAAGAAGGCAACGTAATGAGTTATGTTTCCTTATATTCACATAGAAGATATATTATCATGGATCCTCTAACATGTGGTGCTTGCTTATAATATTTTTCTAGACAAAACTTCCTACTAAGTAGAGATACTACTTGTACATTCAAGAAAGCCTAAACCCAGTTTCTTGCCATGAGAGTCCAGGATATCTACTTGTGGATTGAATAAGATCCTTCAAGTAAGTTGTCATCCGTGTAAAAAGGAATAAAAATTGCTCATAAATATGTATGATCTTTTATTGTAAGGGAATAAAAGTGACAAACTGCATAATAAAGATTATCATGTTGTGCACATCCAAATGAAAAAGCGCATGACAACATTTGCTTCCCTCTACGAAGGGGCTATCTTTCACTTTTCAGTCATTACTTTTATGCAAAAGTCAATATGTTCATCTCTATTCCTTTCTTAATTATTATCCACTTGGCAAGCATCATGTAGTAGGGAAATATCTAGGCACATATATCTAGTTGGATGTATGTAATCATGAATTATTCTTGATGACATTATCCTTGAGGTAAAAGTTGGGTGGTGAAACAATAAACCCCCATCTTCTATGTGTCTGACAGAAACGTTTGTTCCAAAAATACGACTTGAGAGTTAGCAATCATAGAAGACTATGTGATAGTTGAGTATGTGGAACTTACTAAAACAAAAGATCTTCCATAGACTCTTGCTGGAAATATGATGAATTGTAATTATTTCCATGGCTGAGTACATAGCTTGTTAGTTTGCAAGAAAGTTTATGTGTCATACTTCAACATTGTGGATGAATTGTTACTTGATTATGAGAAGCAATATGATGAATAATTGCTGCTATAATTATGATCATGATGCTACTATGTCCATATTTTTTATCGACACCTCTTTCTCTAAAAATGTGGTCATCATTATCGAGTTCAGCATTCGCTTGAGGGCAGGAGAGGTCTAAACTTGGGGGACATGATACGTCCATTTTGCATCATGTTTTTCTACTGTTATTTACAATGTTTTTGGTCATTATTTCACTTTATGATGCAATTCTAATGCCTTTTCTATCTTAATTTGCATGATCTATATGAAGAGGCAAATTATCGGCAGCTAGAATTCTGGACCAAAAAGAGCTACAACAGAGATAGCTATTCTGCAAAGCTCAAAATGACATGAAATTTCACGGAGATTTTTTATTGAATATGTAAAAAATACAGGAACAAAGAACCACCAGAGGGGGGGCCACCTGCTATCCACAAGGCAACAAGACGCACCTCGATGCTTTATGGGGTACACAACAGCCCTCTGATGTCCTCCTTCTGCTATATAAAGCCTTTTGCCCTAGAAAAAAATGAAGACTTTTGGGACAAAGCGCCACCGTCTCGAGGCGGAACTAGGGCAGGAGCACTTTTCCCCTATGGTGGAGCAATTCTACCGTGGATACTTCCCTCTGTGGGGGGGGGGTGGATCAAAGCCATTGGCATCACCATCGTTCCTCTCATCGTGGGAGGACTAATCTTCATCAACATCTTCACCAGCACCATCTCACCTCAAACCCTAGTTCAACGCTATAGTTGGTTTATTTGGTGGAAGATTATGTGTTCATATCCTTAATCATATACAATACCCTCTGATCTTGAACATGAATATGATTTGTGACTAGTTCCTTTTATTCTTGAGGACATGGGAGAAGTCATGTTATAAGTAATCCTGTGAAGTTGGTATTCTTTCAATATTTTGATGATATATATGTTGCACTTCCTCTAGTGGTGTCGTGTGAACGTCGACTACATGACACTTCATCATGTTTGGGCCTAGGGGAAGGAATTGGGGAGTAATAAGTAGATGATGAGTTGTGAGAGCGACACAATACCTTGTTGAAAATTTCTAAGTTGCTATCTGAGGTGCATATAAATGCACATACTACCCTTGAAGCATGAAATGGTGGAAGCGATTTCGGAATATGTCGATGACGCTTCATTCATAAGTTTTCAGTTTTGAACAAAGTGAAAATCTATAGTGATGTATCAAAAGGGAACAAAATTGGTGATGGAATTATATGAACACTAGTTTTAAGTTGTTATATGAGATCCATATGGTCAAACATACAACTTCCGAAGCTTGAAAGGAAGAAAGGCTGGTGGAATGTCTAAATGATGCTATTTAAGGAAGTTTTCTTTTTAGCGAATAAAAAATCAGCGGCAACGGATCAAAAGTTTACATAAAGGTGCTAAACATGAATAATTTATGTGGATAAGCTGTCCTTTGAGTTACATACGGTGGTCGAGACTACTCTCAAAGAATGAAATGATGGAAAGGCTGTTGTAATGTGTCGAATATCCTATTTAAATGAGTTTCGAGTTTCAAAGGAGGAGAAAATTTAAAGTAATAAATCAAAAGGTTATGAAAAACTACTAAAAATTATGCGACTCCTACATATATAAGTTGTTGTGGCATTTTCAAACGGCCGCATAGACAACTTTGAAACAAGAAAAGAAGCAAGGCTTCTATCACTTGTCGATAATGCTATTTAAACAAGTTTTCAGTTTCGCAAACATAGAAAATCTACCATGATGGATCAAAATGGTTAAAAAAATGTACCAAATTATCTGATTTCTATAGGTAAGTTGCTATCTGAGGTGCATAAATGCACATACTACCCTTGAAGCATGAAATGGTGGAAACGATTTCGGAATATGTCGATGACGCTTCATTCATAACTTTTCAGTTTTGAACAAAGTGAAAATCTATAGTGATGGATCAAAAGGGAACAAAATTGGTGATGAAATTATATGATTACTAGTTAGAAGGTGTTATACGAGATCCATATGGTCAAACATACCACTTCCGAAGCTTGAAAGGAAGAAAGGCTGGTGGAATTTCTAAATGATGCTAATTAAGTAAGTTTTCTTTTTCGTGAATAAAAAATCAACGGTAACGGATCAAAAGTTTACGTAAAGGTGCTAAACATGAATTTATGTGGATAAGCTGTCCTATGACTTCCAGACGGCGGTCGAGACTCACAAAGAATGGGATGATGGAAAGGCTGTTATAATGTATCGAATGTCCTATTTAAATGGGCACAGAGTTTTAAAGGAGGACAAAATGTAAAGTAATAAATCAAAAGGATATGAAAACTAATAAAAATTATGTGACTCCTACATATATAAGTTGTTGTAGGATTTTCTAATGGCGCCATAGACAACTTCGACACAAGAAACGAAGCAAGGCTTCTATCCCTTGTCGATAATGCTACTTAAAGAATTTTTCAGTTTCAAAAAATCGAAAATCTACCATGATGGATCAAAACGGGTGAAAATGTACGAAATTATAAGATTTCTATAGGTAAGTTGCTATCTAAGGTGTATATAGATGCACGGACTACCCTCGAAGCATGAAATGGTGAAAATGATTTTGGATTATGTCGATGACATTTCATTAATAAGATTTCTGTTTTGAACAAAATGAAAATCTATAGTGATGGATCAATAGGGAACAAAATTGGTGCTGGAATTATATGATTACTAGTTATAAGTTTTTATACAAGAGCAATATGGTCGAATATATAACTTCCGAAGCTTGAAACGAAGTAATGCTGGTGGAATGTCTAAATGGTGCTATTTATGTTTTCTTTTTAGCAAATAAAAAATATACTGTAAGGGATCAAAAGTTTATGTAAAGGTGCTAAACATGAATAATTTATGTGGATAAGCTATTCTATGACTTACATACAGCGGTCGAGATTACTCTCAAAGAATGGAATGATGGAAAGGCTGTTATAATGTGTCGAATGTCCTATTCAAATGATTACTAAGTTTCAAAGGAGGAGAAAAATGTAAAGTAATAAATCAAAAGGTTATGAAAAACTACTAAAAAATATGTGAGACCTACATATATAAGTTGTTGTATGATTTTTCAAATGGCGGCATAGACAACTTCGAAACAAGAAAAGACGCAAGGCTTCTATCACTTGTCGATAATGCTATTTAAACAAGTTTTTAGTTTCGCAAAAATAGTAAATCTACCATGATGGATCAAAACGGTAAAAAAATGTAACAAATTATCTGATTTCTATAGGTAAGTTGTTGTCTGAGGTGCATATAAATGCACATACTACCTTTGAAACATGAAATGGTGGAATCGATTTTGGAATATCTCGATGACGCTTCATTCATAAGTTTTCAGTTTAGAACAAAGTGAAAATCTATAGTGATGGATCAAAAGGGAACAAAATTGGTGATGAAATTATAAGATTACTAGTTATAAGGTGTTATACGAGATCCATATGGTCAAACATACAACTTCCGAAGCTTGAAAGGAAGAAAGGCTGGTGGAATTTCTAAATGATGCTATTTAAGTAAGTTTTCTTTTTCGCGAATAAAAAATCAACGGTAACAGATCAAAAGTTTACGTAAAGGTGCTAAACATGAATTTATGTGGATAAGCTGTCCTATGACTTCCAGACGGCGGTCGAGACTCTCAAAGAATGGGATGATGGAAAGGCTGTTATAATGTATCGAATGTCCTATTTAAATGGGCACAAAGTTCTAAAGGAGGACAAAATGTAAAGTAATAAATCAAAAGGTTATGAGAAACTACTAAAAATTATGTGACTCCTACATATATAAGTTGTTGTAGGATTTTCTAGTGACTACCACAAAGGAATAAATTTTGTTTAACTATCATGGTAGTTGTTAAACATTGAGAAGGTACCTCCAACCCAATCCCAATTAAGAATGTGATTAACCCAATAAAATTAAATTAAGTAACATGATGATGAGATTCACATGATAATCCAAGAACTAGATACTCAAGATGTCATAACCGGGGACACGGGTAACCATGATTAGTTTGTACACTCTGCAGAGGTTTGTGCACTTTTCCCCACAAGTCTCGATCGCCTCCGCTTGATTTCTCGCACTACACGGTGTTTGAGAAACGGATGATACTCTTTACTCCGGGTGGACAGTTACACCTATTTTCCCCTACATCTTCTAGCCCACCTCTTCAAGAGGTCATGTAACCTACTCAACTATGCTAGAGCCCATAATAGCTTGTGGCTGCCCACGGAAGTTTCTAGCATGAATAATCTCATGATCCCTTTGAGCCTGGGTGGCGGTCCATAGGATGATCACACGGGTACTCTGGGATATCCAAAAATACAGGCAACACTGGGTTCTCCAGGTGCCTCAATCCACCCAGATGTAAATTAAAGTAGCCATCTTAAGTTGAACCATTAATTAACGATCTCACATCTGTCATGAAATACACTCAAACCCAATCCACGTCTACGAGCATAGCATAGCAATATAAGCAAACGTAGAAGTAACTCCCAAAGGCTTGATAGTAAACAGGGCAATAGGTACTACCTCATCTACTTCCCAAAAACCCACATATTAATCAGATCCTAATCATGCAATAGTTTGAAGATTGATCTAATGCAATAAAACTGGGTGGTAAAGAGGTATGATCAAAGTGTTACTTGCCTTGCTGATGATCCGTGAAACCTAGAGACTCGTAGTAGCACGCTTCGCACTCCGGGTACTCTATCGCAAACAAACAATACATACATAAGCAATCAAGCAAGGGTGCATGAATAAAACTCAAAATAAGAGATCTAACCAGAAAGTTCAACTTAAGAACTCCGGTTTGCAAAAAGAAACAAATCGAACGAAGCAACGAAACTCAAAGGGCGAAAGAAACAAGCTTCGTTTACTAATCTGGACCTAAGTCAAATATTACAGTAGCAAAAACTTGTTTTAGTTGGTTAAACAAAAAGAGGGTTTCGAGATGAAACTCTAGGCGCTTGAATCGCCTGATTCCGATAAACGAGCGAAAAGTTAAACTGAAACGAAAATCGGATCAGAAATCACGATCGAAAATAATCGAGGAAAATCCGAGAAAAAGAAAAAACTGACGAACAGGCTAACGAACGAACGTTCGCTGTCTGCGGTTAAACGACGAAAACCGTTCATTAAAACGAACGTACTAACGGGCGTTCGCTATTTAGTTAAACCGAAAAAAATGATCTAATAAAAAACGCATCTCGGTTTCGAAATAAAACCGAACGGTTTTTTCGAGAAAACCGGCGGCTACCTCGGTTCGCGTGACGGCGGCGGCGGCGAGCAACTCCGGCAGGGCGGCGTCGGGCGAGGGGCGGCGGGGCTCCGGCGG
>NC_057802.1:484101-507383 GCF_018294505.1 Triticum aestivum | reverse complement strand
GGCGTCGGCGGCGGGGTCGGCGACGGCGGCGGCGGCGGATCCGGCGGCGGCGGCGCGGATCGGTTAGGGTTAGGGTTAGGTGGCGGCGGCGACTTGGGCTGGCGGCGGGGTCGGGCCGCGGCTATAAGGCCGGCCGGGCTGAGGTGTCCGGGTCGGACACGGCCCGTAAGGCGGTTCGCGATTTTTTTTAAATAATTCGAACGTGCAGAAAAAGTAAGAAAAGAAATACTAAACGGACTCCAAATATCCCAAAATAAATTTTCCCCGTCCTCTAAAAATAAGCCGGACAAGATGAACATTTATTTGGGCCTAAAATGCAATTTCGAAAAACGCGTATTTTCCTAATTCAAATAAAATCCAAATAAAATCAAATATCTGTTTTTAATATTTTTCCTTAAATATTTCATTATTTGTGGAGAAGTCATATTATCTTCTCTCGTATATTTTGATATGAAATATTTTCGGAGAGAAAAATAATTAAAACAAATGATCCTATTTTCAAAATTTGAGAAAACCCAAATATGAAAATAACAAAATCCCCAACTCTCTCCGTGGGTCCTTGAGTTGCGTAGAATTTCTAGGATCGCAAAACAAAATGCAATAAAATATAATATGCAAGAATGATCTATGTATAACATTCCAAATTGAAAATTTGGGATGTTACAAACCTACCCCCCTTAAGATGAATCTCGCCCTCGAGATTCGGGTTGGCTAGAAAATAGGTGAGAGTGGTCCTTCCGTAGATCTTCCTCTCGCTCCCAGGTGGCTTCCTCCTCGGTATGGTGACTCCACTAGACTTTGCAAAACTTGATAACCTTGCTGCGGGTGTCTCGGCTGACATATTCGAGAATCTTGACTGGTTTCTCCTCATAGGTCAAATCACTATCCAGCTGAATCGCTTCCAGTGGCATTGTATCTCTCAGTGGTATCTCAGCCATCTCTGCGTGGCACTTCTTCAGCTGAGAAACATGGAACACATCGTGAACTCCCGACAATCCTTCAGGCAATTCCAACTTGTAAGCAACTTCACCCATACACTCCAAAACTTTGTATGGTCCTACAAAACGTGGCGCTAACTTTCTCTTAACTCCAAAGCGCTTCACTCCTCGAAGTGGTGATACTCGAAGATAAACTTTGTCTCCGACTTCGTAAACTGTCTCCTTGCGTTTAGAATCCGCATAACTCTTCTGTCTGGACTGGGCTACCTTGAGCCTATCGCGAATCAACTTCACTTTCTGTTCAGACTCTTTAATCAAATCTGGTCCAAACAACTGGCGGTCTCCAACTTCGTCCGACAACAACGGTGTCCTACACCTCCTTCCGTACAGAGCTTCGAAAGGGGACATCTTCAAACTGGATTGATAACTGTTGTTATAAGAGAACTCTGCATATGGCAAATTGTCATCCCAACTAGATCCATAATCTAGCGCACAAGCTCTCAGCATGTCCTCCAAAATCTGATTGACTCTCTCGGTCCGTCCGTCTGTCTGTGGATGAAAGGCTGTACTGAACTATAGCCTGGTACCCAAAGTTTCGTGCAATTGATTCCAAAACTTTGAAGTAAACTGGGTTCCTCTATCTGATACAATGGTCCTCGGAACTCCATGCAGACATACGATCCTGGTCATGTATATCTTTGCCAACTTAGCACTTGTATAAGTGGTCTTTACTGGGATGAAATGAGCTACCTTCGTCAAACAATCGACTACAACCCATATCGAGTCATAGCCTGAACGAGTCCTGGGCAATCCTGTGATAAAATCCATGCCTAGCTTATCCCACTTCCATTCGGGTATCGGCAATGGTTGTAACAATCCTGCTGGCTTCTGATGCTCTGCCTTTACTGTCTGACATACATCACAAACTGCTACATACTCCGCAATATCCTTCTTCATTCCGGTCCACCAGAAACTTTCCTTTAAATCCAGGTACATCTTGGTATTTCCTGGGTGAATCGAATATGGTGAATCATGGGCCTCTTGCAAGATCAACTTCATGATCTCCGGATCATTGGGCACATAAACGCGGTCCTCAAACCATAAGGTATCATGCTCATCCTCACGAAATCCCTTGGCTCTTCCTTTACTCATCCTTTCCTTTATCTCAGCAATTTCCTTGTCTGTCTTCTGGGCTTCTCTGATCTTATCCATCAAAGTAGACTGAATCTCCAATGCTGCTACATAACCTCTCGGAACTATTTCCAAACATAGTTCACGAAGAACCTCCGCTAACTCCTTGGGTAACTCTCCTGTCATGAGTGTGTTGACATGGCTCTTGCGGCTCAACGCATCGGCTACTACGTTAGCCTTCCCTGGGTGATAATGCAATCTCATATCATAATCCTTAATGAGCTCCAACCATCTCCTTTGCCCGAGATTCAACTCCTTCTGCGTGAAAATGTACTTCAAACTCTTGTGATCCGTGTACACCTCACAATGGTTTCCGATGAGAAAATGTCTCCACGTCTTCAACGCATGCATTACGGCTGCTAACTCCAAATCATGTGTAGCATAATTCAACTCATGGGGTTTAAGCTATCGTGAGGCATATGAAACAACTCTTCCCTCCTGCATTAGCAACTCCAAGTCCTCGACGAGAAGCGTTACAATATACTTCATAATCCTTGCGTTGATCTGGCAAAATCAACACTGGCGCTGTAACCAAACGTTTCTTCAACTCCTGGAAACTAGCCTCACATTCCTCAGTCCATTTGAATTTGGTGTCCTTCTTCAACAACTCCGTCATAGGCTTTGCAGTCTTCGAGAAATTCTCGATGAATCTCTGGTAATATCCTGCGAGTCCCAGAAAACTCCGGATTTCTCCAACTGTCGTGGGTGACTCCCAATTTGTCACAGTGTTAACCTTGGTGGGATCTACTGCTATTCCTTCTCCGGATATAACATGTCCAAGGAATCCAACTTCCTTTAACCAAAACTCACACTTGCTGAACTTGGCATATAACTGATGTTCTCTGAGCTTTCCAAGTACCAAACGCAAATGCTCCTTATGCTCTTCTTCATTCTTCGAATAGACCAGAATATCATCAATGAACACTACGACAAACTTATCCAAAAACTCCATAAACACTTTGTTCATCATGTTCATGAAATAGGCGAGTGCGTTAGTCAGGCCAAATGACATAACGGTGTACTCATATAGCCCATACCTTGTGGTAAAAGTTGTCTTGGGTATATCCTGCTCTCGAATCTTCAACTGGTGGTATCCTGATCGCAAATCAATCTTGGAAAATACTTTAGCTCCTTGTAGTCGGTCAAACAGATCATTGATCATCGGCAGTGGGTACTTGTTCTTGATTGTTACTTCATTCAATCCACAATAATCAACAACCATCCTCAACGATCCATCTTTCTTCTCCACTAGAAGTACTGGTGATCCCCAAGGTGACGAACTTGGGCGAATATATCCTTTATCCAGTAACTCCTTAATCTGCTTCTTAATTTCTTCCAAATCCTTAGCAGGCATCCTATACGGTCTCTTAGATATTGGCCCAGTGCCTGGCAAAAGCCCAATCAAAAACTCAATGTCTCTATCCGGTGGCATGCCTGGCAACTCCTCTGGAAATACGTCAGGGAAATCCTTCACCACTGGTACTTCCTCCTGTACAACTCCTGATAAGGAATTTACTTGAGTCCTCTTCGGCACATGCCGGGATACATACTTAATCCTTCTTCCTTCTGGGGTAGTAAACAAAATCGTCTTACTGGCGCAATCGATGTTTCCTCCATACATCGATAGCCAATCCATTTCCAAAATCACATCCAAACCTTGCGACTCCAAAACTATTAGGTCTGAGGGGAAAACATGCCTACCTATGGACAATGGCATCTGAAAACATCCTTGGCTTGCCATATACTCTGCTCCTGGTGAGGTTACTAGGATAGGTGTTCTGAGAACTTTGGTGGGCAACTTAAACTTATCGACAAATCCCCTTGATATGTATGAATGCGATGCACCAGTATCAAAAAGAACGATTGCAGTAAATGACTTAACCAAAAACTTACCTATTACTGCATCAGGCTGTGCTTTAACCTCCTCCACATTAACGTCGTTCACCTATCCCCTGTTGAAAGGGTTCGGCTTCTTCCCCGAGCTTGCATTGCCATTTCCATTCTTAGCTTCCGGACATTCGGTTGCATAATGTCCAGTCTTCTGGCACTTGAAACAAGTAACGTGGCTTAGATCCCTCTTGGCTGGGGTTGATGGGTTGGTACGGTTCTGTCCATTGCTTCCTCCGTTTCCATTGCCATTCTTGGGGCCACTATGATTGTGCGAGCTCCCTCCATTGTGATTGTGACCTCCATGGTTATGCTGAAGGTGTCCTCCCGAGTTCGGGGTAAAACGAGGCTTCTGGTGAGCTCCTGTACTGTACTTTCCTTGTCCATACTTCCTCTTACGGCTCTCAATCTGCTACTGCTTCCCTTAAATCATGAGAGCTCTATCTACCAACTCCTGGTAGTTGTTAAAAGTTGCCACCATCAACTGCATCCTCAGCTCATCATTCGGTCCTTCCAGAAACTTCTCCTGCTTAGCTGCATCCGTAGCAACGTCATCTGGGGCATAACGTGCTAACTTACTAAAATCCTCCACGTACTGGCCAACGGTACGTCCTCCTTGGCATAAGTTGCGAAACTCGCGCTTCTTCATGGCCATAGCTCCTGCTGAAACATGGGCAGTACGGAAAGCTTGCTAAAACAGGTCCCACGTGACAGTGTCAATGGGGTGAGTGGCTGTGTAATTCTCCCACCATGATGCTGCGGGTCCATCGAGCTGATGTGCGGCAAAACACACTCTCTCCGCATCTGTGCATCCTGTAGTGGTCAGCTCCCTTCCAACCTTGCAGAGCCAATCATCTGCCACAATTGGCTCGGTGCTACTGGAGAACACCGGCGGATTCAGCCTAAGAAAACGGGCTAAGTGATCAACATGTGGTGGTGGTGGTGGGTTGTTGTTGTTGCCTTGGTTCTGAACTAGCACTTGCGTCAGGGCATTCTGCTGCTGAATCAACTGAGTGATCTCCGGCGGGAAAACAAATCCGGTGTCGCGTCTCGGAGGCATCTGATGGTTTAGAAAAGATGAGAAAATAGGATAGAATGAGGTCTAAAGGGAAAACACTACCTATATGCACATGAGACAAACACAATCATATTACTCCAATCAATTCAAACAAGGCATACAATCGATCTAACTATCGTTACAAAGTGCTTGGACTATACTATATACATGGTGGAATACTACTACTAATTTGGTGGTCTACTAGAAAAATTGCTCAGTCGAAGACTCCATGATATCTGCTCCGGCCTCATCCTCCCAATCATCATCACTGGGGTCCGAGTCAGTGTCGTCGATGATGATGTAGTTCTCCGGGCAAGTAGAATCGTCATCATCTCCTCCTGGTGCGGGGTCTCCCATGAAAACTCCTAGCTTCATTGTCAGGTCGCCATTCTTCTCCAACAATGTTGCGATTTCCTCCTCATATCTATTGCGTGTAGCCTTGAGTTCTTCCTCCAGTTCCATGATCCTAGTCTTTGCCTTCTTCAGTTCTATCATGTCTGCGCACATCTGGTCCTCCTGGCGACGAATGTGCTAGTTTAACTCCTGAATGAAAGCTGCAATAGATCTATCCTTCCTGGTGTTGATAATCTCCTATTGCTTGTCTCGGCGCCCACAAATCTGATAGATAGTCTCCTTGAGATCATTGTGGTACACTTCTCCAATGCGTCCCATGATGATGTGGTCCGTCGTGCTCTTTCCTAGACTCCAGGTTGGTGCATCAAAGGAAAACTCTATGGGCTCAGTGACTGGCATGAACGTCCTTCCTGGAACTTGAACTTGAATCATCCAGCGCTCCTCTTCTGGTAGTGCGGTGTTGTAGGTTCCGATGAAGCTTGGTATTCCGATGTTCAGGTACTTAGTAACTTCCTTCAAGTGTCATCCAAAAGGTGTATCCTCATTCGGTTGCGCGAACTTGTTCCTTGCATCCGCCATCCTAAAAGAGTGGAAGAGAAGGAGAGGAGTCAGAAATGAGAAGAGAGTAGTGATCTAGGGCTTTAGCTTAGTGGTCGTGTCCTACAGTCAGCGTGTGCTCTGATACCATCTTTGTAGCGACCAGACCTCAAACAGTCTAGTCTCCGTGCATCAGTGTCATCCCTGGATCGGTAATGCTGACACGCACAGTACTTTGAAGGATTTATAACAGAGTAGCAATCACACACTTATTACATCGAATAGTTCAAGAGAACTCAATACAAATAAATATGGCTTAAGGCCATCTAAAAACGATAACAGCGGAAGGCTTGGAAGATAAAGTGAGTCCATCAACTCCAACGGCATCACTGAGTATAAGACCACGACCTAAGGCTCCTTACTCGTCGTCTGAAAAGTCTGCAACATGATACGTTGCAGCCCGAAAACGGGTCAGCACATGGAATATGCTGGCAATGTAACACATAGAGAGTAATGAACAGAATAATGCTATCACTACATGCATATATGGCTGGTGGAAAGCTCTATGGTTACAGTTTTGCGAAAAGCCAATTTTTCCCTACAACAAAGGAATAAATTTTATTTAACTATCATGGTGGTTTGTTAAACATTGAGAAGGTACCTCCAACTCAATCCCAATTAAGAACGTGATTAACCCAATAAAATTAAATTAAGTAACATGATGATGAGATTCACATGATAATCCAAGACCTAGATACTCAAGATGTCCATAACCAGGGACACGGCTAACCATGATTAGTTTGTACACTCTGCAGAGGTTTGTGCACTTTTCCCCACAAGACTCGATCGCCTCCACTTGATTTCTCGCACTACACGGTGTTTGAGAAACGGATGACCGAGACACAGTCTTTCAGAAACAATAATCTTTACTCCGGGTGGACAGTTACACCTACTTCCCCTACATCTGCTAGCCGACCTCTTCAAGAGGTCATGTAACCTACTCAACTATGCTAGAGCCCATAATAGGTTGTGGCTGCACACGGAAGTTTCTAGCATGAATAATCTCATGATCCCTTTGAGCCTGGGTGGCGGTCCATAGGATGATCACACGGGTACTCCGGGATATCCAAAAATACAGGCAACACTGGGTTCTCCAGTTGCCTCGATCCACCCAGATGTAAATTAAAGTAGCCACCTTAAGTTGAACCATTAATTAACAATCTCACATCAGTCATGAAATACACTCAAACCCAATCCACGTCTACGAGCATAGCATAGCAATATAAGCAAACGTAGAAATAACTCCCAAAGGCTTGATAGTAAACAGGGCAATAGGTACTACCTCATCTACTTCCCAAAACCCACATATTAATCAGATCCTAATCATGCAATAGTTTGAAGATTGATCTAATGCAATAAAACTGGGTGGTGAAGAGGTATGAACATTTATTTGGGCCTAAAATGCAATTTTGAAAAACACGTATTTTTCCTAATTCAAATAAAATCAAATAAAATCCAAATAAAATCAAATATCTGTTTTTAATATTTTTCCTCCAATATTTCATTATTTGTGGAGAAGTCATATTATCTCCTCTCATATATTTTGATATGAAATATTTTCGGAGAGAAAAATAATTAAAACAAATAACCCAATTTTCAAAATTAGAGAAAACCCAAATATGAAAATAACGAAATCCCCAACCCTCTCCGTGGGTCCTTGAGTTGCGTAGAATTTCTAGGATCGCAAAACAAAATGCAATAAAATATGATATGCAAGAATGATCTATGTATAACATTCCAAATTGAAAATTTGGGATGTTACAACTAAAAATTATGCGACTCCTACAAATATAAGTTGTTGTGGGATTTTCAAACGGCCGCATAGACAACTTTGAAACAAGAAAAGAAGCAAGGCTTCTATCACTTGTCGATAATGCTATTTAAACAAGTTTTCAGTTTCGCAAACATAGAAAATCTACCATGATGGATGAAAACGGTTAAAAATGTACCAATATCTGATTTCTAAAGTAAGTTGCTATATGAGGTGCGTATAAATGCACAAACTACCCTCGAAGCATGAAATGGTGGAAATGATTTCGGAATATGTCGATGATGCTTCATAAATAAGTTTTCAGTTTAGAACAAAGTGAAAATCTATAGTGATGGATTAAAAGGGTACAAAATTGGTGATGGAATTGTGTCATTATTACTAGTTATAAGTTGTTATACGAGATCAATATGGTCGAATATATAATTTCCAAAGCTTGCAATGAAGAAATGCTGGTGGAATTTCTAAATGATGCTATTTAAGTAAGTTTTCTTTTTAGCCAATAAAAAATCTACGCTAACGGATCAAACGTTTATGTAAAGGTTCTAAACATGAATAATTTATGTGGATAAATTGTTCTATGACTTCCATACGGTGGTCGAAACTACTCTCAAAGAATGGAATGATGGAAAGGCTGTTATAATGGGTCGAATGTCCTATTTAAATGAGTCCTGAGTTTCAAAGGAGGAGAAAAATGTAAAGTAATAAATCAAAAGGTTATGAAAAACTCCTAAAAATATATGTGATGCCTACAAATATAAGTTGTTGTAGGATTTTCAATTGGCAGCATAGACAAGTTTGAAACGAGAAAAGAAGCAAGGCTTCAATCACTTGTCGGTAATGCTATTTAAACAAGTTTTCAGTTGGTAAAAATAGAAAATCTACAGTGATGGATCAAGTTAAAAAATGTACCAAATTATCTGATTTCTATAGGTAAGTTGCTATCTGAGGTGCATATAAATTCACATACTACCCTCGAAGCATGAAATGGTGGAAACAATTTCGGAATATGTCGATGACACTTCATTAATAAGTTTTCAGTTGAAAACAAAGTGAAAATATATAGTGATGGATCTAAAGGGAACAAAATTGGTGAGTAAATTATATGATTACTAGTTATAAGTTGTCATACGAGATCAATATGGTTGAATATAAAACTTCCGAGGCTTGAATGGTAGAAATGCTGGTGAAATATCTAAATGATGCTATTTAAGTAAGTTTTCATTTTAGCGAATAAAAAATCTACGATAACGGATCAAAATTTTATGTAAAGTTGCTAAACAAGAAATTTTTTTGTGGATAAGCTATTTTATGACTTCCGTACGGTGGTCGAGACTACTCTCAAAGAAAAGAATGATGGAAAGGCTGTTATAATGTGTCGAATGTCCTATTTAAAAGGGTACTAAGTTTCAAAGGAAGAGAAAATGTAAAGTAATAAATCAAAAGGTTATTAAAAACTACTAAAAATATGCGACTCCTACATATATATAAGTTGTTGTATGGTTTTCAATTGGCGGCATAGACAACATCGAAACAAGAAAAGAAGCAAGGCTTCTATCACTTATTGATAATGATATTTAAACGGGTTTTCAGATTCACAAAAATAGAAAATCTACCATGATGGATCAAAATGGATAAAATGTACCAAATTATCAGATTTATATAGGTAAGTGGTTATCTGAGGTGCATATAGATGCACGGACTACCCTCGAAGTATGAAATGGTGAAAACAATTTTGGAATATGTCGATGACGCTTCATTAATAAGTTTTCAGTTGAAAACAAAATGAAAATCTATAGTGATGCATCAAAAAGGAACAAAATTGGTGATGAAATTATATGATTACAAGTTATAAGTTATTATACGAGATCCATATGGTCAAACATACAAGTTCCGAAGCATGAAAGGAAGAAATGCTAGTGAAATGCCTAAATGATGCTATTTAAGCAACTTTCCAGTTTAGCGAATAAGAAATCAGTGGTAACGGATCAAAAGTTTATGAAACAGTGCTAAACATGAATAATTTATGTGGATAAGCTGTTTTATGACTTCCGTATGACGGTTGAGACTACCCTCGAAGAATGGAATGATGGAAATGCTGTTATAATTTGTCGAATGTTCTTTTTAAATGAGTACTTAGTTTCAAAGGAGGAGAAAATGTAAAGTAATAAATCAAAAGGTTAAAAAAAACTAATAAAACATATTTCACGCGTACATATATAAGTTGTCGTAGGATTTTCAAATGGCGGCATGGACAACTTCGGAACAAGAATGGAAGCAAGGCTGCTATCACTTGTCGATAATGCTATTTAAACAAGTTTTGAGTTTCGCAAAAATCGAAAATGTACCATGATGAATCAAAATGGTTAAAAAATGTACCAAATTATCTTATTTCTATATGTAAGTTGCTATCTGAGGTGCATATAAATGCACATAATTCCCTAGAAGCATGAAATGGTGGAAACTATTTCGGAATATGTCGATGACGCTTCATTCATAAGTTTTCAGTATTGAACAAAGTGAAAATCTATAGTGATGGATGAAAAGGGAACAAAATTGGTGATGAAATTATATGATTACTAGTTATATGTTGTTATACGAGATCCATATGGTCAAACATACAACTTCCGAAGCTTGAAAGGAAGAAAGGCTCGTGGGAGGTCTAAATGATGCTATTTAAGTAAATTTTCTATTTTGCCAATAAAAAATCTGTGGCAACGGACCAAAAGTTTACGTAAAGGTGCTAAACATGAATAATTTATGTGGATAAGCTATCCTATGACTTCCATACGGCGGTCGAGACTACTCTCAAAGAGTGGAATGACGGAAAGGCTATTATAATGTATCAAATGTCCTATTTAAATGGGCACTGATATTCAAAGGAGCACAAAATGTAAATTAATAAATCAATAGGTTATGAAAAACTACTAAAAATTACGTGACTCCTACATATATTAGTTGTTGTAGGATTTTCAAATGGCGGCATAGACAATTTCGAAACAAGAAATGAAGCACGGCTTATATCACTTGTCGATAATGCTATTTAAACAATTTTTCAGTTTCAAATACATAAAAAATCTACCATGATGGATCAAAACGGTTGAAAATGCACCAGATTATCAGATTTCTATAGATAAGTTGCTATCTCAGGTGCATATACATGCACGGACTACCCTCGAAGCATGAAATGGTTGAAACGATTTCAGAAAATGTCAATGACGCTTCATTAATAAGTTTTCTATTTTGAAAAAAATGAAAATCTATAGTGATGGATCAAAAGGGAACAAAATTGGTGATGAAATTATATGATTACTAGCTATAAGTTGTTATACAAGATCAATATGGTCGAATATATAACTTCCGAAGCTTGAAACGAAGAAATGTTGGTGGAATGTATAAATGATGCTATTTAAGTTTTCTTTTTAGCAAATAAAAAAGCTACGGTAACGGATCAAAAATGTATGTAAAGGTGCTAAACATGAATAATTTATGTGGATAAGTTGTTCTATGAGTTACATACGGCGGTCGAGACTACTCTCAAAGAATGGAATGATGGAAAAGCTCTTATAATGTGTCGAATGTCCTATTTAAATGAGTACTACGTTTCAAAGGAGGAGAAAAAGTAAAGTAATAAATCAAAAGGTTATGAACAACTACTAAAAAATATGTGACGCCAACATATATAAGTTGCTGTAGGATTTTTCAAATGGCGGCATAGACCACTTCGAAACAAGAAAAGAAGCGAGGCTTCTATCACTTGTCGATAATGCTATTTCAATAAGTTTTTACTTTAGCAAAAATAGAAAATCTACCATGATGGATCAAAGCGGCTAAAAAATGTACCAAATTATCTGATTTCTATAGGTAAGTTGCTATCTGAGGTGCATATAAATGCACATACTACCCTTGAAGCATGAAATGGTGGAAACGTTTTCGGAATATGTCGATCACGCTTCATTCATAAGTTTTCAGTATTGAACGAAGTGAAAATCTATAGTGATGGATCAAAAGGGAACAAAATTGGTGATGAAATTATATGATTAGTAGTTATATGTTGTTATACGAGATCCATATGGTCAAACATACAACTTCCGAAGCTTGAAAGGAAGAAAGGCTGGTGGAATGTCTAAATGATGCTATTTGATTAATTTTTCTTTTTAGGGAATAAAACAATCAGCGGCAACAGACCAAAAGTTTACGTAAAGGTGCTAAACATGAATAATTTATTTGGATAAGCTGTCCTATGACTTCCATACGGCGGTCGAGACTACTCTCAAAGAATGGAATGATGGAAAGGCTGTTATAATGTGTCAAATGTCATATTTAAATGATTACTAAGTTTCAAAGGAGGAGAAAATGTAAACTAATAAATCAAAAGGTTATGAATAACTACTAAAAAATATGTGACGCCAACATATATAAGTTGTTGGAGGATTTTTCAAATGGCGGCATAGACAACTTCGAAACACGAAAAGAAGCAAGGCTTCGATCACTTGTCGATAATGCTATTTAAACAAGTTTTTAGTTTCGCAAAAATAGAAAATCTACCATGCTGGATCAAAACGGTTGAAAAATGTACCAAATTATCTGATTTCTATAGGTATGTTGCTATCTGAGGTGCATATAAATGCACATACTACCCTTGAAGCATGAAATGGTGGAAACGATTTCGGAATATGTCGATGACGCTTCATTCATAAGTTTTCAGTATTGAACAAAGCGAAAAATCTAAAGTGATGGATCAAAAGGGAACAAAATTGATGATGAAATTATATAATTACTAGTTATAAGTTGTTATACGAGATCCATATGGTCAAACATACAACTTCCGAAGCTTGAAAGGAAGAAAGGCTGTTGGAAGGTCTAAATGATGCTATTTAAGTAAGTTTTCGTTTTACCGAATAAAAAATCAACGGCAACGGACCAAAAGTAAACGTAAAGTTGCTAAACATGAATAATTTATGTGGATAAGCTGTCCTATGACTTCCATACGGCGGTCGAGACTACTCTCAAAGAATGGAACGATGGAAAGGCTGTTATAATGTATTGAATGTCCTATTTAAATAGGCACTGAGTTTCAAAGGAGCACAAAATGTAAAGTAATAAATGAATAATTTATGTGGATAAGCTGTTCTATGACTTACATACAGCGGTCGAGACTACTCTCAAAGAATGGAATGATGGAAAGGCTGTTATAATGTGTCGAATGTCCTATTCAAATGATTACTAAGTTTCAAAGGAGGAGAAAATGTGAAGGAATAAATCAAAAGGTTATGAAAAACTACTAAAAAATATGTGAGGCCTACATATATAAGTTACTGTAGGAGTTTTCAAATGGCGGCATAGACAACTTCGAAACAAGAAAAGACGCATGGCTTCTATCACTTGTCGATCATGCTATTGAAACAAGTTTTTAGTTTCGCGAAAATAGAAAATCTACCATGATGGATCAAAACAGTTAAAAAAATGTACCAAATTATCTGATTTCTATAGGTAAGTTGCTGTCTGAGGTGCATATAAATGCACATACTACCCTTGAAACATGAAATGGTGGAATCGATTTCGGAATATGTCGATGACGCTTCATTCATAAGTTTTCAGTTTTGAACAAAGTTAAAATCTATAGTGATGGGATTAAAAGGGAACAAAATTGGTGATCAAATTATATGATTACTAGTTATAAGTTGTTATACGAGATCCATATGGTCAAACATGCAATTTCCCAAGCTTGAAAGGAAGAAAGGCTGGTGGAATGTCTAAATGTTGCTATTTAAGTAATTTTTCTTTTTAGCGAATAAAAAATCAGCGGCAACGGACCAAAAGTTTACGTAAAGGTGCTAAACATGAATAATTTATGTGGACAAGTTGTCCTATGACTTCCATACGGCGGTCGAGACTACTCTCAAAGAATGGAATGATGGAAAGGCTGTTGTAATGTGTCGAATATCCTATTTATATGAGTTTCGAGTTCAAAGGAGGAGAAAATGTAAAGTAATAAATCAAAAGGTTATGAAAAACTACTAAAAATTATGCGGCTCCTACATATATAAGTTGTTGTGGGATTTTCAAACGGCCGCATAGACAACTTCGAAACAAGAAAAGAAGCAAGGCTTCTATCACTCTTCGATAATGCTACTTAACCAAGTTTTTAGTTTCGCAAAAATAGAAAATCTACCATGATGGATCAAAACGGTTAAAAATGTACCAAATTATCTGATTTCTATAGGTAAGTTGCTGTCTGAGGTGCATATAAATGCACATACTACCCTTGAAGCATGAAATTGTGGAAATGATTTCGGAATATGTCAATGACGCTTCATTCATAAGTTTCCAGTATTGAACAAAGTGAAAATCTATAGTGATGGATCAAAAGGGAAAAAATTGGTGATGAAATTATATGATTACTAGTTATATGTTGTTATACGAGATCCATATGGTCAAACATACAACTTCCGAAGCTTGAAAGGAAGAATGGCTGGTGGAATGTCTAAATGTTGCTATTTAAGTAATTTTTCTTTTTATCGAATAAAAAATCAGCGGCAACGGACCAAAAGTTTACGTAAAGGTGCTAAACATGAATAATTTATGTGGACAAGTTGTCCTATGACTTCCATACGGCGGTCGAGACTACTCTCAAAGAATGGAATGATGGAAAGGCTGTTGTAATGTGTCGAATATCCTATTTATATGAGTTTCGAGTTCAAAGGAGGAGAAAATGTAAAGTAATAAATCAAAAGGTTATGAAAAACTACTAAAAATTATGCGGCTCCTACATATATAAGTTGTTGTGGGATTTTCAAACGGCCGCATAGACAACTTCGAAACAAGAAAAGAAGCAAGGCTTCTATCACTCTTCGATAATGCTACTTAACCAAGTTTTTAGTTTCGCAAAAATAGAAAATCTACCATGATGGATCAAAACGGTTAAAAATGTACTAAATTATCTGATTTCTATAGGTAAGTTGCTGTCTGAGGTGCATATAAATGCACATACTACCCTTGAAGCATGAAATTGTGGAAATGATTTCGGAATATGTCAATGACGCTTCATTCATAAGTTTCCAGTATTGAACAAAGTGAAAATCTATAGTGATGGATCAAAAGGGAAAAAATTGGTGATGAAATTATATGATTACTAGTTATATGTTGTTATACGAGATCCATATGGTCAAACATACAACTTCCGAAGCTTGAAAGGATGAAAGGCTGGTGGAATGTCTAAATGATGCTATTTAAGTAAGTTTTCTTTTTAGAGAATAAAAAATCAGCGGCAACGGACCAAAAGTAAACGTAAAGGTGCTAAACATGAATAATTTATGTAGATAAGATGTCATATGACTTCCATATGGCGCTCGAGACTACTCTCAAAGAATGGAATGATGGAAAGGCTATTATAATGTATAGAATGTCCTATTTAAATGGGCACTGAGTTTCAAAGGAGCACAAAATATAAAGTAATAAATCAAAAGATTATGAAAAACTACTAAAAATTATGTGACTCCTACATATATAAGTTGTTGTAGGATTTTCAAATGGCGGCATAGAGAACTTCGAAACAAGAAACGAAGCAAGGCTTCTATCACTTGTCGATAATGCTATTTAAACAATTTTTCAGTTTCAAAAAAAATAGAAAATGTACCATGATGGATCAAAACGGTTGAAAATGTACCAGATTATCATATTTCTATAGGCAAGTTGTTGTCTAAGGTGCATATAGATGCACGGACTACCCTCGAAGCACGAAATGTTGGAAACGATTTCGGAAAATGTCGATGACGCGTCATCAATAAGTTTTCTGTTTTGAAAAAAATGAAAATATATAGTGATGGATCAAAAGTGAAGAAAATTGTTGATGAAATTATATAATTACTAGTTATAAAGTTGTTACACAAGATCAATATGGTCGAATATATTATTTCCGAAGCTTGAAACGAAGAAATGTTGGTGGAATGTATAAATTATGCTCTTTAAGTTTTCTTTTTAGCAAATAAAAAATCTAAGGTAACGGATTTAAAGTTTATGTAAAGATGCTAAACATGAATAATTTATGTGGATAAGTTGTTCTATGACTTACATACGGCGGTCGAGACTACTCTCAAAGAATGGAATGATGGAAAGGCTCTTATAATGTGTCGAATGTCCTATTTAAATGAGTACTAAGTTTCAAAGGAGGAGAAAATGTAAAGTAATAAATCAAAAGGTTCTGAACAACTACTAAAAAATATGTGACGCCAACATATATAAGTTGCTGTAGGATTTTTCAAATGGCGGCATAGACCACTTCGAAACAAGAAAAGAAGCGAGGCTTCTTCACTTGTCGATAATGCTATTTAAATAAGTTTTTAGTTTCGCAAAAATAGAAAATCTACCATGATGGATCAAAACGGTTAAAAAATGTATCAAATTATCTGATTTCTATAGGTAAGTTGCTATCTGAGGTGCATATAAATGCACATACTACCCTTGAAGCATGAAATGGTGGAAACGATTTCGGAATATGTCGATGACGCTTCATTCATAAGTTTTCAGTATTGAACAAAGTGAAAATCTATAGTGATGGATCAAAAGGGAACAAAATTGGTGATGAAATTATATGATTACTAGTTATATGTTGTTATACGAGATCCATATGGTCAAACATACAACTTCCGAAGCTTGAATGGAAGAAAGGCTGGTCGAATGTCTAAATGATGCAATTTAAGTAAGTTTTCTTTTTAGCGAATAAAAAATCAGTGGCAAGAGACCAAAAGTTTATGTAAAGGTGCTAAACATTAATAATTTATGTGGATAAGCTATCCTATGACTTCCATACGGCGGTCGAGACTACTCTTAAAGAATGGAATGATGGAAAGGCTATTATAATGTATTGAATGTCCTATTTAAATGGGCACTGAGTTTCAAAGGAGCACAAAATGTAAAGTAATAATTCAAAAGGTTATGAAAAACTACTAAAAATTATGTGACTCCTACATATATAAGTTGTTGTATGATTTTCAAATGGTGGCATAGACAACTTCGAAACAAGAAATGAAGCAAGGCTTATATCACTTGTCGCTAATGCTATTTAAACAATTTTTCAGTTTCAAAGACATAGAAAATCTACCATGATGGATCAAAACGGTTGAAAATGTACCAGATTATCAGATTTCTATAGATAAGTTGCTATCTAAGGTGCATATAGATGCACGAACTACCCTCGAAGCATGAAATGGTTGAAACGATTTCAAAAAGTGTCAATGACGCTTCATTAATAAGTTTTCTGTTTTGAAAATATGAAAATCTATAGTGATGGATCAAAAGGGAACAAAATTGGTGATGAAATTATATGATTACTAGTTATAAGTTGTTATACAAGATCAATATGGTCGAATATATAACTTTCGAAGCTTGAAACGAAGAAATGTTGGTGGAATGTATAAAGGATGCTCTTTAAGTTTTCTTTTTAGCAAATAAAAAGTCTACGGTAATGGATCAAAAATTTATGTAAAGGTGCTAAACATGAATAATTTATGTGGATAAGTTGTTCTATGACTTACATATGGCGGTCGAGACTACTCTCAAAGAATGAAATGTTGGAAAGGGTGTTATAATGTGTCGAATGTCCTATTTAAATGAGTACTAAGTTTCAAAAGAGCAGAAAATGTAAAGTAATAAATCAAAAGGTTATGAAAAACTACTAAAAATTATGCGACTCCTACATATATAAGTTGTTGTGGGATTTTCAAACGGCCGCATAGACAACTTCGAAACAAGAAAAGAAGCAAGGCTTCTATCACTTGTCGATAATGCTACTTAAACAAGTTTTTAGTTTCGCAAAAATAGAAAATCTACCATGATGGATCAAAACGGTTAAGAATGGACTAAATTATCTGATTTCTATAGGTAAGTTGCTGTCTGAGGTGCATATAAATGCACATACTACCCTTGAAGCATGAAATGGTGGAAATGATTTCGGAATATGTCGATGACGCTTCATCCATAAGTTTTCAGTATTGAACAAAGTGAAAATCTATAGTGATGGATCAAAAGGGAAAAAATTGGTGATGAAATTACATGATTACTAGTTATATGTTGTTATACGAGATCCATATGGTCAAACATACAACTTCCGAAGCTTAAAAGGAAGAAAGGCTGGTGGAATGTCTAAATGATGCTATTTAAGTAAGTTTCTTTTTAGCGAATAAAAAATCAGCGGCAACGGACCAAAAGTTTACGTAAAGGTGCTAAGCATGAATAATTTATGTGGATAAGTTGTTCTATGACTTACATATGGCGGTCGAGACTAATCTCAAAAATGGAATGATGGAAAGGCTATTATAATGTATCGGATGTCCTATTTAAATGGGCACTGAGTTTCAAAGGAGCACAAAATGTAAAGTAATAAATCAAAAGGTTATGAAATACTACTAAAAATCATGTGACTCCTACATATATAAGTTGTTGTAGGATTTTCAAATGGCGACATACACAACTTCGAAACAAGAAAAGAAGCAAGGCTTCTATCACTTGTCGATAATGCTACTTAAACAAGTTTTTTAGTTTCGCAAAAATAGAAAATCTACCATGATGGATCAAAACGGTTAAAAATTGACTAAATTATCTTATTTCTATAGGTAAGTTGCTATCTGAGGTGCATATAAATGCACATACTACCCTTGAAGCATGAAATGGTGGATGGTTTCGGAATATGTCGATGACGCTTCATTCATAATTTTTCAGTTTTGAACAATGTGAAAATATATAGTGATGGATCAAAAGGAAACAAAATTGGTGATGAAATTATATAATTACTAGTTATAAGTTGTTATACGAGATCAATATGGTCAAACATACAACTTCCGAAGCTTGAAAGGAAGAATGGCTGGTGGAATGTCTAAATGATGCTATTTAAGTAAGTTTTCTTTTTAGCGAATAAAAAAACAGCGGCAACGGACCAAAAGTAAACGTAAAGGTGCTAAACACGAATAATTTATGTGGATAAGCTGTCCTATGACTTCCATACGGCGATCGAGACTACTCTCAAAGAATGGAATGATGAAAGGCTGTTATAATGTATCGAATATCCTATTTAAATAGGCACTGAGTTTCAAAGGAGCACAAAATGAGTAATAAATCGAAAGATTATGAAAAATTACTAAAAATTATGTGACATCTACATATATAAGTTGTTGTAGGATTTTCAAATGGCGGCATAGACAACGTCGAAACAAGAAACGAAGCAAGGCTTCTATCACTTGTCGATAATGCTATTTAAACAATTTTTTAGTTTCAAAAAAATAGAAAATCTGCCATGATGGATCAATACGGTTGAAAATGTACCAGATTATCAGACTTATATAGGTAAGTTGCTATCTAAGGTGCATATAGATGCACAGACTACCATCGATGCAATTTAAGTAAGTTTTCTTTTTAGCAAATAAAAAATCAGCGGCAAGAGACGAAAAGTTTATGTAAAGGTGCTAAACATGAATAATTTATGTGGATAAGCTATCCTATGACTTCCATACGGCGGTCGAAACTACTCTTAAAGAAAGGAATGATGGAAAGGCTATTATAATGTATTGAATGTCCTATTTAAATGGGCACTAAGTTTCAAAGGAGCACAAAATGTAAAGTAATAAATCAAAAGGTTATGAAAATTTATTAAAAATTATGTGACTCCTACATATATAAGTTGTTGTATGATTTTCAAATGGCGGCATAAACAACTTCGAAACAAGAAATGAAGCAAGACTTATATCACTTGTCGATAATGCTATTTAAACAATTTTTCAGTTTCAAAGACATAGAAAATCTACCATGATGGATCAAAACGGTTGAAAATGGACCAGATTATCAGATTTCTATAGATAAGTTGCTATCTAAGGTGCATATAGATGCACGAACTACCCTCGAAGCATGAAATGATTGAAACGATTTCAAAAAATGTCAATGACGCTTCATTAATAAGTTTTCTGTTTTGAAAAAATGAAAATCTATAGTGATGGATCAAAAGGGAACAAAATTGGTGATGAAATTATATGATTACTAGTTATAAGTTTTTATACAAGATCAATATGGTCGAATATATAACTTCCGAAGCTTGAAACGAAGAAATGTTAGTGGAATGTATAAAGGATGCTCTTTAAGTTTTATTTTTAGCAAATAAAAAATCTACGGTAACGGATCAAAAATTTATGTAAAGTTGCTAAACATGAATAATTTATGTGGATAAGTTGTTCTATGACTTACATATGGCGGTCGAGACTACTCTCAAAGAATAGAATGTTGGAAAGGCTGTTATAATGTGTCGAATGTCCTATTTAAATGAGTACTAAGTTTCAAAAGAGGAGAAAATGCTAAGGAATAAATCAAAAGGTTATGAAAAACTACTAAAAAATATGTGAGGCCTACATATATAAGTTGTTGTAGGATGTTTTCAAATGGCGGCATAGACAACTTCTAAACAAGAAAAGACGCATGGCTTCTATCACTTGTCGATCATGCTATTTAAACAAGTTTTTAGTTTCGCGAAAATAGAAAATCTACCATGATGGATCAAAACAGTTAAAAAAATGTACCAAATTATCTGATTTCCATAGGTAAGTTGCTATTTGAGGTGCATATAAATGTACATACTACCTTTGAAGCATGAAATGGTGGAAATGGTTTCGGAATATGTCGATGACGCTTCATTCATAAGTTTTCAGTTTTGAACAATGTGAAAATATATAGTGATGGATCAAAAGGGAACAAAATTGGTAATGAAATTATATAATTACTAGTTATAAGTTGTTATACGAGATCCATATGGTCAAACATACATCTTCCGAAGCTTGAAAGGAATAATGACTGGTGGAATGTCTAAATGATGCTATTTAAATAAGTTTTCTTTTTAGCGAATAAAAAATCAGCGGCAACGGACCAAAAGTAAACGTAAAGGTGCTAAACATGAATAATTTATGTGGATAAGCTGTCCTATGACTTCCATACGGCGGTCGAGACTACTCTCAAAGAATGGAATGATGGAAAGGCTGTTATAATGTATCGAATGTTCTATTTAAATAGGCACTGAGTTTCGAAGGAGCACAAAATGTGAAGTAATAAATCAAAAGATTATGAAAAATTATTAAAAATTATGTGACATCTACATATATAAGTTGTTGTAGGATTTTCAAATGGCGGCATAGACAACGTCGAAACAAGAAACGAAGCAAGGCTTCTATCACTTGTCGATAATGCTATTTAAACAAATTTTTAGTTTCAAAAAAATAGAAAAAATCTACCATGATGGATCAAAACGGTTGAAAATGTACCAGATTATCAGATTTCTATAGGCAAGTTGTTGTCTAAGGTGCATATAGATGCACGGACTACCCTCGAAGCACGAAATGTTGGAAACGATTTCGGAAAATGTCGATGACGCGTCATCAATAAGTTTTCTGTTTTGAAAAAAATGAAAATATATAGTGATGGATCAAAAGTGAAGAAAATTGTTGATGAAATTATATAATTACTAGTTATAAAGTTGTTACACAAGATCAATATGGTCGAATATATTATTTCCGAAGCTTGAAACGAAGAAATGTTGGTGGAATGTATAAATTATGCTCTTTAAGTTTTCTTTTTAGCAAATAAAAAATCTAAGGTAACGGATCAAAAGTTAATGTAAAGATGCTAAACATGAATAATTTATGTGGATAAGTTGTTCTATGACTTACATACGGCGGTCGAGACTACTCTCAAAGAATGGAATGATGGAAAGGCTCTTATAATGTGTCGAATGTCCTATTTAAATGAGTACTAAGTTTCAAAGGAGGAGAAAATGTAAAGTAATAAATCAAAAGGTTCTGAACAACTACTAAAAAATATGTGACGCCAACATATATAAGTTGCTGTAGGATTTTTCAAATGGCGGCATAGACCACTTCGAAACAAGAAAAGAAGCGAGGCTTCTTCACTTGTCGATAATGCTATTTAAATAAGTTTTTAGTTTCGCAAAAATAGAAAATCTACCATGATGGATCAAAACGGTTAAAAAATGTACCAAATTATCTGATTTCTATAGGTAAGTTGCTATCTGAGGTGCATATAAATGCACATACTACCCTTGAAGCATGAAATGGTGGAAATGATTTCGGAATATGTCAATGACGCTTCATTCATAAGTTTCCAGTATTGAACAAAGTGAAAATCTATAGTGATGGATCAAAAGGGAAAAAATTGGTGATGAAATTATATGATTACTAGTTATATGTTGTTATACGAGATCCATATGGTCAAACATACAACTTCCGAAGCTTGAAAGGATGAAAGGCTGGTGGAATGTCTAAATGATGCTATTTAAGTAAGTTTTCTTTTTAGAGAATAAAAAATCAGCGGCAACGGACCAAAAGTAAACGTAAAGGTGCTAAACATGAATAATTTATGTAGATAAGATGCATATGACTTCCATATGGCGCTCGAGACTACTCTCAAAGAATGGAATGATGGAAAGGCTATTATAATGTATAGAATGTCCTATTTAAATGGGCACTGAGTTTCAAAGGAGCACAAAATATAAAGTAATAAATCAAAAGATTATGAAAAACTACTAAAAATTATGTGACTCCTACATATATAAGTTGTTGTAGGATTTTCAAATGGCGGCATAGAGAACTTCGAAACAAGAAACGAAGCAAGGCTTCTATCACTTGTCGATAATGCTATTTAAACAATTTTTCAGTTTCAAAAAAAAAATAGAAAATGTACCATGATGGATCAAAACGGTTGAAAATGTACCAGATTATCATATTTCTATAGGCAAGTTGTTGTCTAAGGTGCATATAGATGCACGGACTACCCTCGAAGCACGAAATGTTGGAAACGATTTCGGAAAATGTCGATGACGCGTCATCAATAAGTTTTCTGTTTTGAAAAAAATGAAAATATATAGTGATGGATCAAAAGTGAAGAAAATTGTTGATGAAATTATATAATTACTAGTTATAAAGTTGTTACACAAGATCAATATGGTCGAATATATTATTTCCGAAGCTTGAAACGAAGAAATGTTGGTGGAATGTATAAATTATGCTCTTTAAGTTTTCTTTTTAGCAAATAAAAAATCTAAGGTAACGGATTTAAAGTTTATGTAAAGATGCTAAACATGAATAATTTATGTGGATAAGTTGTTCTATGACTTACATACGGCGGTCGAGACTACTCTCAAAGAATGGAATGATGGAAAGGCTCTTATAATGTGTCGAATGTCCTATTTAAATGAGTACTAAGTTTCAAAGGAGGAGAAAATGTAAAGTAATAAATCAAAAGGTTCTGAACAACTACTAAAAAATATGTGACGCCAACATATATAAGTTGCTGTAGGATTTTTCAAATGGCGGCATAGACCACTTCGAAACAAGAAAAGAAGCGAGGCTTCTTCACTTGTCGATAATGCTATTTAAATAAGTTTTTAGTTTCGCAAAAATAGAAAATCTACCATGATGGATCAAAACGGTTAAAAAATGTA
>NC_057802.1:482918-483660 GCF_018294505.1 Triticum aestivum | reverse complement strand
TCTAAATGATGCTATTTAAGTAAGTTTCTTTTTAGCGAATAAAAAATCAGCGGCAACGGACCAAAAGTTTACGTAAAGGTGCTAAGCATGAATAATTTATGTGGATAAGTTGTTCTATGACTTACATATGGCGGTCGAGACTAATCTCAAAAATGGAATGATGGAAAGGCTATTATAATGTATCGGATGTCCTATTTAAATGGGCACTGAGTTTCAAAGGAGCACAAAATGTAAAGTAATAAATCAAAAGGTTATGAAATACTACTAAAAATCATGTGACTCCTACATATATAAGTTGTTGTAGGATTTTCAAATGGCGACATACACAACTTCGAAACAAGAAAAGAAGCAAGGCTTCTATCACTTGTCGATAATGCTACTTAAACAAGTTTTTTAGTTTCGCAAAAATAGAAAATCTACCATGATGGATCAAAACGGTTAAAAATTGACTAAATTATCTTATTTCTATAGGTAAGTTGCTATCTGAGGTGCATATAAATGCACATACTACCCTTGAAGCATGAAATGGTGGATGGTTTCGGAATATGTCGATGACGCTTCATTCATAATTTTTCAGTTTTGAACAATGTGAAAATATATAGTGATGGATCAAAAGGAAACAAAATTGGTGATGAAATTATATAATTACTAGTTATAAGTTGTTATACGAGATCAATATGGTCAAACATACAACTTCCGAAGCTTGAAAGGAAGAATGGCTGGTGGAATGTCTAAATGATGC
>NC_057802.1:478259-480953 GCF_018294505.1 Triticum aestivum | reverse complement strand
GGCAAGAGACGAAAAGTTTATGTAAAGGTGCTAAACATGAATAATTTATGTGGATAAGCTATCCTATGACTTCCATACGGCGGTCGAGACTACTCTTAAAGAAAGGAATGATGGAAAGGCTATTATAATGTATTGAATGTCCTATTTAAATGGGCACTGAGTTTCAAAGGAGCACAAAATGTAAAGTAATAAATCAAAAGGTTATGAAAAACTATTAAAAATTATGTGACTCCTACATATATAAGTTGTTGTATGATTTTCAAATGGCGGCATAAACAACTTCGAAACAAGAAATGAAGCAAGACTTATATCACTTGTCGATAATGCTATTTAAACAATTTTTCAGTTTCAAAGACATAGAAAATCTACCATGATGGATCAAAACGGTTGAAAATGTACCAGATTATCAGATTTCTATAGATAAGTTGCTATCTAAGGTGCATATAGATGCACGAACTACCCTCGAAGCATGAAATGATTGAAACGATTTCAAAAAATGTCAATGACGCTTCATTAATAAGTTTTCTGTTTTGAAAAAATGAAAATCTATAGTGATGGATCAAAAGGGAACAAAATTGGTGATGAAATTATATGATTACTAGTTATAAGTTTTTATACAAGATCAATATGGTCGAATATATAACTTCCGAAGCTTGAAACGAAGAAATGTTAGTGGAATGTATAAAGGATGCTCTTTAAGTTTTATTTTTAGCAAATAAAAAATCTACGGTAACGGATCAAAAATTTATGTAAAGTTGCTAAACATGAATAATTTATGTGGATAAGTTGTTCTATGACTTACATATGGCGGTCGGGACTACTCTCAAAGAATAGAATGTTGGAAAGGCTGTTATAATGTGTCGAATGTCCTATTTAAATGAGTACTATGTTTCAAAAGAGGAGAAAATGCTAAGGAATAAATCAAAAGGTTATGAAAAACTACTAAAAAATATGTGAGGCCTACATATATAAGTTGCTGTAGGAGTTTTCAAATGGCGCCATAGACAACTTCGAAACAAGAAAAGACGCATGGCTTCTATCACTTGTCGATCATGCTATTTAAACAAGTTTTTAGTTTCGCGAAAATAGAAAATCTACCATGATGGATCAAAACAGTTACAAAAATGTACCAAATTATCTGATTTCTATAGGTAAGTTGCTATTTGAGGTGCATATAAATGTACATACTACCTTTGAAGCATGAAATGGTGGAAATGGTTTCGGAATATGTCGATGACGCTTCATTCATAAGTTTTCAGTTTTGAACAATGTGAAAATATATAGTGATGGATCAAAAGGGAACAAAATTGGTAATGAAATTATATAATTACTAGTTATAAGTTGTTATACGAGATCCATATGGTCAAACATACAACTTCCGAAGCTTGAAAGGAAGAATGACTGGTGGAATGTCTAAATGATGCTATTTAAATAAGTTTTCTTTTTAGCGAATAAAAAATCAGCGGCAACGGACCAAAAGTAAACGTAAAGGTGCTAAACATGAATAATTTATGTGGATAAGCTGTCCTATGACTTCCATACGGCGGTCGAGACTACTCTCAAAGAATGGAATGATGGAAAGGCTGTTATAATGTATCGAATGTCCTATTTAAATAGGCACTGAGTTTCGAAGGAGCACAAAATGTGAAGTAATAAATCAAAAGATTATGAAAAATTATTAAAAATTATGTGACATCTACATATATAAGTTGTTGTTGGATTTTCAAATGGCGGCATAGACAACGTCGAAACAAGAAACGAAGCAAGGCTTCGATCACTTGTCGATAATGCTATTTAAACAAATTTTTAGTTCCAAAAAAATAGAAAAAATCTACCATGATGGATCAAAACGGTTGAAAATGTACCAGATTATCAGACTTCTATAGGTAAGTTGCTATCTAAGGTGCATATAGATGCACAGACTACTCTCGAAGCATGAAATGGTGGAAACGATTTCGGAAAATGTCGATGACGCTTCATCAATAAGTTATCAGTTTTGAAAAAAATGAAAATCTATAGTGATGGATCAAAAGTGAAGAAAATTGGTGATGAAATTATATGATTACTAGTTATAAAGTTGTTATACAAGATCAATATGGTCGAATATATAACTTCCGAAGCTTGAAACGAAGAAATGTTGGTGGAATGTATAAATTATGCTCTTTAAGTTTTCTTTTTAGCAAATAAAAAATCTAAGGTAACGGATCAAAAGTTTATGTAAAGGTGCTAAACATGAATAATTTATGTGGATAAGTTGTTTTATGACTTACATACGGCGGTCGAGATTACTCTCAAAGAATGTAATGATGGAAAGGCTCTTATAATGTGTCGAATGTTCCTATTTAAATGAGTACTAAGTTTCAAAGGAGGAGAAAATGTAAAGTAATAACTCAAAAGGTTATGAAAAACTACTAAAAAATATGTGACACCAACATATATAAGTCGTTGTAGGATTTTTCAAATGGCGGCATAGACCACTTCGAAACAAGAAAAGAAGCAAGGCTTCTATCACTTGTCGATAATGCTATTTAAATAAGTTTTTAGTTTCACAAAAATAAAAAATCTACCATGATGGATCAAAACGGTTAAAAAAATGTACCAAATTATCTTATTTCTATAGGTAACTTGCTATCTAAGGTGCATATAAATGCACATACTACCCTTGAAGCATGAAATGGTGGAAACGATTTCGGA
>NC_057802.1:466245-478249 GCF_018294505.1 Triticum aestivum | reverse complement strand
TATGTCGATGAAGCTTCATTCATAAGTTTTCAGTATTGAACAAAGTGAAAATCTATAGTGATGGATCAAAAGGGAACAAAATTGGTGATGAAATTATATGATTACTAGTTATATGTTGTTATACGATATCCATATAGTCAAACATACAACTTCCGAAGCTTGAAAGGAAGAAAGACTGTTGTAATGTCTAAATGATGCTATTTAAGTAAGTTTTCTTTTTAGCAAATAAAAAATCTACGGTAACGGATCAAAAATTTATGTAAAGGTGCTAAACATGAATAATTTATGTGGACAAGTTGTCCTATGACTTCCATACGGCGGTCGAGACTACTCTCAAAGAATGGAATGATGGAAAGGCTGTTGTAATATGTCGAATGTCCTATTTAAATGAGTACTAAGTTTCAAAAAAGGAGAAAATGTAAAGTAATAAATCAAAAGGTTATGAAAAACTACTAAAAAATATGTGACGCCTACATATATAAGTTGTTGTAGGATTTTTCAAATGGCGGCATAGACAACTTCGAAACAAAGCAAGGCTTCTATCACTTGTCGATAATGCTACTTAAACAAGTTTTTTAGTTTCGCAAAAATAGAAAATCTACCATGATGGATCAAAACGGTTAAAAAATGGACTAAATTATCTGATTTCTATAGGTAAGTTGCTATCTGAGGTGCATATAAATGCACATACTACCCTTGGAGCATGAAATGGTGGAAATGGTTTCGGAATATGTCGATGACGCTTCATTCATAAGTTTTCAGTTTTGAACAATGTGAAAATGTATAGTGATGGATCAAAAGGGAACAAAATTGGTGATGAAATTATATAATTACTAGTTATAAGTTGTTATACGAGATCCATATGGTCAAACATACAACTTCCGAAGCTTGAAAGGAAGAATGGCTGGTGGAATGTCTAAATGATGCTATTTAAGTAAGTTTTCTTTTTAGTGAATAAAAAATCAGCGGCAACGGACCAGAAGTAACGTAAAGGTGCTAAACATGAATAATTTATGTGGATAGGCTGTCCTATGACTTCCATACGTATGACTTCCATACGGCGGTCGAGACTACTCTCAAAGAATGGAATGATGGAAAGGGTGCTATAATGTATCGAATGTCCTATTTAAATAGGCACTGAGTTTCAAAGGAGCACAAAATGTAAAGTAATAAATCAAAAGATTATGAAAAATTACTAAAAATTATGTCACATTTACATATATAAGTTGTTGTAGGATTTTCAAATGGCGGCATAGACAACGTCGAAACAAGAAACGAAGCAAGGCTTCGATCACTTGTCGATAATGCTATTTAAACAAATTTTTAGTTTCAAAAAAATAGAAAATCTACCATGATGGATCAAAACGGTTGAAAATGTACCAGATTATCAGACTTCTATAGGTAAGTTGCTATCTAAGGTGCATATAGATGCACGGACTACCCTCGAAGCATGAAATGGTGGAAACGATTTCGGAAAATGTCGATGACGCTTCATCAATAAGTTATCTGTTTTGAAAAAATGAAAATCTATAGTGATGGATCAAAAGTGAAGAAAATTGGTGATGAAATTGTATGATTACTAGTTATAAAGTTGTTATACAAGATCAATATGGTCGAATATATAACTTCCGATGCTTGAAACGAAGAAATGTTGGTGGAATGTATAAATTATGCTCTTTAAGTTTTCTTTTTATCAAATAAAAAATCTAAGGTGACGGATCAAAAGTTTATGTAAAGGTGCTAAACATGAATAATTTATGTGGATAAGTTGTTTTATGACTTACATACGGCGGTCGAGATTACTCTCAAAGAATGTAATGATGGAAAGGCTCTTATAATGTGTCGAATGTTCCTATTTAAATGAGTACTAAGTTTCAAAGGAGGAGAAAATGTAAAGTAATAACTCAAAAGGTTATGAAAAACTACTAAAAAATATGTGACACCAACATATATAAGTCGTTGTAGGATTTTTCAAATGGCGGCATAGACCACTTCGAAACAAGAAAACAAGCAATGCTTCTATCACTTGTCGATAATACTATTTAAATAAGTTTTTAGTTTCACAAAAATAAAAAATCTACCATGATGGATCAAAACGGTTAAAAAAATGTACCAAATTATCTTATTTCTATAGGTAACTTGCTATCTAAGGTGCATATAAATGCACATACTACCCTTGAAGCATTAAATGGTGGAAACGATTTCGGAATATGTCGATGACGCTTCATTCATAAGTTTTCACTATTGAAAAAAGTGAAAATCTATAGTGATGGATCAAAAGGGAACAAAATTGGTGATGAAATTGTATGATTACTAGTTATATGTTGTTATACTATATCCATATGGTCAAACATACAACTTCCGAAGCTTGAAAGGAAGAAAGGCTGGTGTAATGTCTAAATGATGCTATTTAAGTAAGTTTTCTTTTTAGCAAATAAAAAATCTACGGTAACGGATCAAAAATTTATGTAAAGGTGCTAAACATGAATAATTTATGTGGACAAGTTGTCCTATGACTTCCATACGGCGGTCGAGACTACTCTCAAAGAATGGAATGATGGAAAGGCTGTTGTAATATGTCGAATGTCCTATTTAAATGAGTACTAAGTTTCAAAAAAGGAGAAAATGTAAAGTAATAAATCAAAAGGTTATGAAAAACTACTAAAAAATATGTGACGCCTACATATATAAGTTGTTGTAGGATTTTTCAAATGGCGGCATAGACAACTTCGAAACAAAGCAAGGCTTCTATCACTTGTCGATAATGCTACTTAAACAAGTTTTTTAGTTTCGCAAAAATAGAAAATCTACCATGATGGATCAAAACGGTTAAAAAATGGACTAAATTATCTGATTTCTATAGGTAAGTTGCTATCTGAGGTGCATATAAATGCACATACTATCCTTGAAGCATGAAATGGTGGATGGTTTCGGAATATGTCGATGACGCTTCATTCATAATTTTTCAGTTTTGAACAATGTGAAAATATATAGTGATGGATCAAAAGGAAACAAAATTGGTGATGAAATTATATAATTACTAGTTATAAGTTGTTATACGAGATCAATATGGTCAAACATACAACTTCCTAAGCTTGAAAGGAAGAATGGCTGGTGGAATGTCTAAATGATGCTATTTAAGTAAGTTTTCTTTTTAGCGAATAAAAAATCAGCGGCAACGGACCAAAAGTAAACGTAAAGGTGCTAAACACGAATAATTTATGTGGATAAGCTGTCCTATGACTTCCATACGGCGGTCGAGACTACTCTCAAAGAATGGAATGATGAAAGGCTGTTATAATGTATCGAATGTCCTATTTAAATAGGCACTGAGTTTCAAAGGAGCACAACATGTAAAGTAATAAATCGAAAGATTATGAAAAATTACTAAAAATTATGTGACATCTACATATATAAGTTGTTGTAGGATTTTCAAATGGCGGCATAGACAACGTCGAAACAAGAAACGAAGCAAGGCTTCTATCACTTGTCGATAATGCTATTTAAACAATTTTTTAGTTTCAAAAAAATAGAAAATCTGCCATGATGGATCAATACGGTTGAAAATGTACCAGATTATCAGACTTATATAGGTAAGTTGCTATCTAAGGTGCATATAGATGCACGGACTACCATCGATGCAATTTAAGTAAGTTTTCTTTTTAGCAAATAAAAAATCAGCGGCAAGAGACGAAAAGTTTATGTAAAGGTGCTAAACATGAATAATTTATGTGGATAAGCTATCCTATGACTTCCATACGGCGGTCGAGACTACTCTTAAAGAAAGGAATGATGGAAAGGCTATTATAATGTATTGAATGTCCTATTTAAATGGGCACTGAGTTTCAAAGGAGCACAAAATGTAAAGTAATAAATCAAAAGGTTATGAAAAACTATTAAAAATTATGTGACTCCTACATATATAAGTTGTTGTATGATTTTCAAATGGCGGCATAAACAACTTCGAAACAAGAAATGAAGCAAGACTTATATCACTTGTCGATAATGCTATTTAAACAATTTTTCAGTTTCAAAGACATAGAAAATCTACCATGATGAATCAAAACGGTTGAAAATGTACCAAATTATCAGATTTCTATAGATAAGTTGCTATCTAAGGTGCATATAGATGCACGAACTACCCTCGAAGCATGAAATGATTGAAACGATTTCAAAAAATGTCAATGACGCTTCATTAATAAGTTTTCTGTTTTGAAAAAATGAAAATCTATAGTGATGGATCAAAAGGGAACAAAATTGGTGATGAAATTATATGATTACTAGTTATAAGTTTTTATACAAGATCAATATGGTCGAATATATAACTTCCGAAGCTTGAAACGAAGAAATGTTAGTGGAATGTATAAAGGATGCTCTTTAAGTTTTATTTTTAGCAAATAAAAAATCTACGGTAACGGATCAAAAATTTATGTAAAGTTGCTAAACATGAATAATTTATGTGGATAAGTTGTTCTATGACTTACATATGGCGGTCGAGACTACTCTCAAAGAATAGAATGTTGGAAAGGCTGTTATAATGTGTCGAATGTCCTATTTAAATGAGTACTAAGTTTCAAAAGAGGAGAAAATGCGAAGGAATAAATCAAAAGGTTATGAAAAACTACTAAAAAATATGTGAGGCCTACATATATAAGTTGCTGTAGGAGTTTTCAAATGGCGGCATAGACAACTTCGAAACAAGAAAAGACGCATGGCTTCTATCACTTGTCGATCATGCTGTTTAAACAAGTTTTTAGTTTGGCGAAAATAGAAAATCTACCATGATGGATCAAAACAGTTAAAAAAATGTACCAAATTATCTGATTTCTATAGGTAAGTTGCTATTTGAGGTGCATATAAATGTACATACTACCTTTGAAGCATGAAATGGTGGAAATGGTTTCGGAATATGTCGATGACGCTTCATTCATAAGTTTTCAGTTTTGAACAATGTGAAAATATATAGTGATGGATCAAAAGGGAACAAAATTGGTAATGAAATTATATAATTACTAGTTATAAGTTGTTATACGAGATCCATATGGTCAAACATACAACTTCCGAAGCTTGAAAGGAAGAATGACTGGTGGAATGTCTAAATGATGCTATTTAAATAAGTTTTCTTTTTAGCAAATAAAAAATCAGCGGCAACGGACCAAAAGTAAACGTAAAGGTGCTAAACATGAATAATTTATGTGGATAAGCTGTCCTATGACTTCCATACGGCGGTCGAGACTACTCTCAAAGAATGGAATGATGGAAAGGCTGTTATAATGTATCGAATGTCCTATTTAAATAGGCACTGAGTTTCGAAGGAGCACAAAATGTGAAGTAATAAATCAAAAGATTATGAAAAATTATTAAAAATTATGTGACATCTACATATATAAGTTGTTGTAGGATTTTCAAATGGCGGCATAGACAACGTCGAAACAAGAAACGAAGCAAGGCTTCTATCACTTGTCGATAATGCTATTTAAACAAATTTTTAGTTTCAAAAAAATAGAAAAAATCTACCATGATGGATCAAAACGGTTGAAAATGTACCAGATTATCAGATTTCTATAGGCAAGTTGTTGTCTAAGGTGCATATAGATGCACGGACTACCCTCGAAGCACGAAATGTTGGAAACGCTTTCGGAAAATGTCGATGACGCGTCATCAATAAGTTTTCTGTTTTGAAAAAAATGAAAATATATAGTGATGGATCAAAAGTGAAGAAAATTGTTGATGAAATTATATAATTACTAGTTATAAAGTTGTTACAAAAGATCAATATGGTCGAATATATTATTTCCGAAGCTTGAAACGAAGAAATGTTGGTGGAATGTATAAATTATGCTCTTTAAGTTTTCTTTTTAGCAAATAAAAAATCTAAGGTAACGGATCAAAAGTTTATGTAAAGATGCTAAACATGAATAATTTATGTGGATAAGTTGTTCTATGACTTACATACGGCGGTCGAGACTACTCTCAAAGAATGGAATGATGGAAAGGCTCTTATAATGTGTCGAATGTCCTATTTAAATGAGTACTAAGTTTCAAAGGAGGAGAAAATGTAAAGTAATAAATCAAAAGGTTCTGAACAACTACTAAAAAATATGTGACGCCAACATATATAAGTTGTTGTAGGATCTTTCAAATGGCGGCATAGACCACTTCGAAACAAGAAAAGAAGCGAGGCTTCTTCACTTGTCGATAATGCTATTTAAATAAGTTTTTAGTTTCGCAAAAATAGAAAATCTACCATGATGGATCAAAACGGTTAAAAAATGTACCAAATTATCTGATTTCTATAGGTAATTTGCTATCTGAGGTGCATATAAATGCACATACTACCCTTGAAGCATGAAATGGTGGAAACGATTTCGGAATATGTCGATGACGCTTCATTCATAAGTTTTCAGTATTGAACAAAGTGAAAATCTATAGTGATGGATCAAAAGGGAACAAAATTGGTGATGAAATTATATGATTACTAGTTATATGTTGTTATACGAGATCCATATGGTCAAACATACAACTTCCGAAGCTTGAATGGAAGAAAGGCTGGTCGAATGTCTAAATGATGCAATTTAAGTAAGTTTTCTTTTTAGCGAATAAAGAATCAGTGGCAAGAGACCAAAAGTTTATGTAAAGGTGCTAAACATGAATAATTTATGTGGATAAGCTATCCTATGACTTCCATACGGCGGTCGAGACTACTCTTAAAGAATGGAATGATGGAAAGGCTATTATAATGTATTGAATGTCCTATTTAAATGGGCACTGAGTTTCAAAGGAGCACAAAATGTAAAGTAATAATTCAAAAGGTTATGAAAAACTACTAAAAATTATGTGACTCCTACATATATAAGTTGTTGTATGATTTTCAAATGGTGGCATAGACAACTTCGAAACAAGAAAGGAAGCAAGGCTTATATCACTTGTCGCTAATGCTATTTAAACAATTTTTCAGTTTCAAAGACATAGAAAATCTACCATGATGGATCAAAACGGTTGAAAATGTACCAGATTATCAGATTTCTATAGATAAGTTGCTATCTAAGGTGCATATAGATGCACGAACTACCCTCGAAGCATGAAATGGTTGAAACGATTTCAAAAAGTGTCAATGACGCTTCATTAATAAGTTTTCTGTTTTGAAAATATGAAAATCTATAGTGATGGATCAAAAGGGAACAAAATTGGTGATGAAATTATATGATTACTAGTTATAAGTTGTTATACAAGATCAATATGGTCGAATATATAACTTTCGAAGCTTGAAACGAAGAAATGTTGGTGGAATGTATAAATTATGCTCTTTAAGTTTTCTTTTTAGCAAATAAAAAGTCTACGGTAATGGATTTAAAGTTTATGTAAAGATGCTAAACATGAATAATTTATGTGGATAAGTTGTTCTATGACTTACATACGGCGGTCGAGACTACTCTCAAAGAATGAAATGTTGGAAAGGGTGTTATAATGTGTCGAATGTCCTATTTAAATGAGTACTAAGTTTCAAAAGAGCAGAAAATGTAAAGTAATAAATCAAAAGGTTATGAAAAACTACTAAAAATTATGCGACTCCTACATATATAAGTTGTTGTGGGATTTTCAAACGGCCGCATAGACAACTTCGAAACAAGAAAAGAAGCAAGGCTTCTATCAATTGTCGATAATGCTACCTAAACAAGTTTTTAGTTTCGATAAAATAGAAAATCTACCATGATGGATCAAAACGGTTAAGAATGGACTAAATTATCTGATTTCTATAGGTAAGTTGCTGTCTGAGCTGCATATAAATGCACATACTACCCTTGAAGCATGAAATTGTGGAAATGATTTCGGAATATGTCGATGACGCTTCATCCATAAGTTTTCAGTATTGAACAAAGTGAAAATCTATAGTGATGGATCAAAAGGGAAAAAATTGGTGATGAAATTACATGATTACTAGTTATATGTTGTTATACGAGATCCATATGGTCAAACATACAACTTCCGAAGCTTGAAAGGAAGAAAGGCTGGTGGAATCTCTAAATGATGCTATTTAAGTAAGTTTCTTTTTAGCGAATAAAAAATCAGCGGCAACGGACCAAAAGTTTACGTAAAGGTGCTAAGCATGAATAATTTATGTGGATAAGTTGTTCTATGACTTACATATGGCGGTCGAGACTAATCTCAAAAATGGAATGATGGAAAGGCTATTATAATGTATCGGATGTCCTATTTAAATGGGCACTGAGTTTCAAAGGAGCACAAAATGTAAAGTAATAAATCAAAAGGTTATGAAATACTACTAAAAATCATGTGACTCCTACATATATAAGTTGTTGTAGGATTTTCAAATGGCGACATACACAACTTCGAAACAAGAAAAGAAGCAAGGCTTCTATCACTTGTCGATAATGCTACTTAAACAAGTTTTTTAGTTTCGCAAAAATAGAAAATCTACCATGATGGATCAAAACGGTTAAAAATTGACTAAATTATCTTATTTCTATAGGTAAGTTGCTATCTGAGGTGCATATAAATGCACATACTACCCTTGAAGCATGAAATGGTGGATGGTTTCGGAATATGTCGATGACGCTTCATTCATAATTTTTCAGTTTTGAACAATGTGAAAATATATAGTGATGGATCAAAAGGAAACAAAATTGGTGATGAAATTATATAATTACTAGTTATAAGTTGTTATACGAGATCAATATGGTCAAACATACAACTTCCGAAGCTTGAAAGGAAGAATGGCTGGTGGAATGTCTAAATGATGCTATTTAAGTAAGTTTTCTTTTTAGCGAATAAAAAATCAGCGGCAACGGACCAAAAGTAAACGTAAAGATGCTAAACACGAATAATTTATGTGGATAAGCTGTCCTATGACTTCCATACGGCGGTCGAGACTACTCTCAAAGAATGGAATGATGAAAGGCTGTTATAATGTATCGAATGTCCTATTTAAATAGGCACTGAGTTTCAAAGGAGCACAAAATGTAAAGTAATAAATCGAAAGATTATGAAAAATTACTAAAAATTATGTGACATCTACATATATAAGTTGTTGTAGGATTTTCAAATGGCGGCATAGACAACGTCGAAACAAGAAACGAAGCAAGGCTTCTATCACTTGTCGATAATGCTATTTAAACAATTTTTTAGTTTCAAAAAAATAGAAAATCTGCCATGATGGATCAATACGGTTGAAAATGTACCAGATTATCAGACTTATATAGGTAAGTTGCTATCTAAGGTGCATATAGATGCACGGACTACCATCGATGCAATTTAAGTAAGTTTTCTTTTTAGCAAATAAAAAATCAGTGGCAAGAGACGAAAAGTTTATGTAAAGGTGCTAAACATGAATAATTTATGTGGATAAGCTATCCTATGACTTCCATACGGCGGTCGAGACTACTCTTAAAGAAAGGAATGATGGAAAGGCTATTATAATGTATTGAATGTCCTATTTAAATGGGCACTGAGTTTCAAAGGAGCACAAAATGTAAAGTAATAAATCAAAAGGTTATGAAAAACTATTAAAAATTATGTGACTCCTACATATATAAGTTGTTGTATGATTTTCAAATGGCGGCATAAACAACTTCGAAACAAGAAATGAAGCAAGACTTATATCACTTGTCGATAATGCTATTTAAACAATTTTTCAGTTTCAAAGACATAGAAAATCTACCATGATGGATCAAAACGGTTGAAAATGTACCAGATTATCAGATTTCTATAGATAAGTTGCTATCTAAGGTGCATATAGATGCACGAACTACCCTCGAAGCATGAAATGATTGAAACGATTTCAAAAAATGTCAATGACGCTTCATTAATAAGTTTTCTGTTTTGAAAAAATGAAAATCTATAGTGATGGATCAAAAGGGAACAAAATTGGTGATGAAATTATATGATTACTAGTTATAAGTTTTTATACAAGATCAATATGGTCGAATATATAACTTTCGAAGCTTGAAACGAAGAAATGTTAGTGGAATGTATAAAGGATGCTCTTTAAGTTTTATTTTTAGCAAATAAAAAATCTACGGTAACGGATCAAAAATTTATGTAAAGTTGCTAAACATGAATAATTTATGTGGATAAGTTGTTCTATGACTTACATATGGCGGTCGAGACTACTCTCAAAGAATAGAATGTTGGAAAGGCTGTTATAATGTGTCGAATGTCCTATTTAAATGAGTACTAAGTTTCAAAAGAGGAGAAAATGCGAAGGAATAAATCAAAAGGTTATGAAAAACTACTAAAAAATATGTGAGGCCTACATATATAAGTTGTTGTAGGAGTTTTCAAATGGCGGCATAGACAACTTCGAAACAAGAAAAGACGCATGGCTTCTATCACTTGTCGATCATGCTATTTAAACAAGTTTTTAGTTTGGCGAAAATAGAAAATCTACCATGATGGATCAAAACAGTTAAAAAAATGTACCAAATTATCTGATTTCTATAGGTAAGTTGCTATTTGAGGTGCATATAAATGTACATACTACCTTTGAAGCATGAAATGGTGGAAATGGTTTCGGAATATGTCGATGACGCTTCATTCATAAGTTTTCAGTTTTGAACAATGTGAAAATATATAGTGATGGATCAAAAGGGAACAAAATTGGTAATGAAATTATATAATTACTAGTTATAAGCTGTTATACGAGATCCATATGGTCAAACATACAACTTCCGAAGCTTGAAAGGAAGAATGACTGGTGGAATGTCTAAATGATGCTATTTAAATAAGTTTTCTTTTTAGCGAATAAAAAATCAGCGGCAACGGACCAAAAGTAAACGTAAAGGTGCTAAACATGAATAATTTATGTGGATAAGCTGTCCTATGACTTCCATACGGCGGTCGAGACTACTCTCAAAGAATGGAATGATGGAAAGGCTGTTATAATGTATCGAATGTCCTATTTAAATAGGCACTGAGTTTCGAAGGAGCACAAAATGTGAAGTAATAAATCAAAAGATTATGAAAAATTATTAAAAATTATGTGACATCTACATATATAAGTTGTTGTAGGATTTTCAAATGGCGGCATAGACAACGTCGAAACAAGAAACGAAGCAAGGCTTCTATCACTTGTCGATAATGCTATTTAAACAAATTTTTAGTTTCAAAAAAATAGAAAAAATCTACCATGATGGATCAAAACGGTTGAAAATGTACCAGATTATCAGACTTCTATAGGTAAGTTGCTATCTAAGGTGCATATAGATGCACAGACTACCCTCGAAGCATGAAATGGTGGAAACGATTTCGGAAAATGTCGATGACGCTTCATCAATAAGTTATCAGTTTTGAAAAAAATGAAAATCTATAGTGATGGATCAAAAGTGAAGAAAATTGGTGATGAAATTATATGATTACTAGTTATAAAGTTGTTATACAAGATCAATATGGTCGAATATATAACTTCCGAAGCTTGAAACAAAGAAATGTTGGTGGAATGTATAAATTATGCTCTTTAAGTTTTCTTTTTAGCAAATAAAAAATCTAAGGTAACGGATCAAAAGTTTATGTAAAGGTGCTAAACATGAATAATTTATGTGGATAAGTTGTTTTATGACTTACATACGGCGGTCGAGATTACTCTCAAAGAATGTAATGATGGAAAGGCTCTTATAATGTGTCGAATGTTCCTATTTAAATGAGTACTAAGTTTCAAAGGAGGAGAAAATGTAAAGTAATAACTCAAAAGGTTATGAAAAACTACTAAAAAATATGTGACACCAACATATATAAGTCGTTGTAGGATTTTTCAAATGGCGGCATAGACCACTTCGAAACAAGAAAAGAAGCAAGGCTTCTATCACTTGTCGATAATGCTATTTAAATAAGTTTTTAGTTTCACAAAAATAAAAAATCTACCATGATGGATCAAAACGGTTAAAAAAATGTACCAAATTATCTTATTTCTATAGGTAACTTGCTATCTAAGGTGCATATAAATGCACATACTACCCTTGAAGCATGAAATGGTGGAAACGATTTCGGA
>NC_057802.1:444353-466235 GCF_018294505.1 Triticum aestivum | reverse complement strand
TATGTCGATGAAGCTTCATTCATAAGTTTTCAGTATTGAACAAAGTGAAAATCTATAGTGATGGATCAAAAGGGAACAAAATTGGTGATGAAATTATATGATTACTAGTTATATGTTGTTATACGATATCCATATAGTCAAACATACAACTTCCGAAGCTTGAAAGGAAGAAAGACTGTTGTAATGTCTAAATGATGCTATTTAAGTAAGTTTTCTTTTTAGCAAATAAAAAATCTACGGTAACGGATCAAAAATTTATGTAAAGGTGCTAAACATGAATAATTTATGTGGACAAGTTGTCCTATGACTTCCATACGGCGGTCGAGACTACTCTCAAAGAATGGAATGATGGAAAGGCTGTTGTAATATGTCGAATGTCCTATTTAAATGAGTACTAAGTTTCAAAAAAGGAGAAAATGTAAAGTAATAAATCAAAAGGTTATGAAAAACTACTAAAAAATATGTGACGCCTACATATATAAGTTGTTGTAGGATTTTTCAAATGGCGGCATAGACAACTTCGAAACAAAGCAAGGCTTCTATCACTTGTCGATAATGCTACTTAAACAAGTTTTTTAGTTTCGCAAAAATAGAAAATCTACCATGATGGATCAAAACGGTTAAAAAATGGACTAAATTATCTGATTTCTATAGGTAAGTTGCTATCTGAGGTGCATATAAATGCACATACTACCCTTGGAGCATGAAATGGTGGAAATGGTTTCGGAATATGTCGATGACGCTTCATTCATAAGTTTTCAGTTTTGAACAATGTGAAAATATATAGTGATGGATCAAAAGGGAACAAAATTGGTGATGAAATTATATAATTACTAGTTATAAGTTGTTATACGAGATCCGTATGGTCAAACATACAACTTCCGAAGCTTGAAAGGAAGAATGGCTGGTGGAATGTCTAAATGATGCTATTTAAGTAAGTTTTCTTTTTAGCGAATAAAAAATCAGCGGCAACGGACCAGAAGTAACGTAAAGGTGCTAAACATGAATAATTTATGTGGATAGGCTGTCCTATGACTTCCATACGGCGGTCGAGACTACTCTCAAAGAATGGAATGATGGAAAGGCTGCTATAATGTATCGAATGTCCTATTTAAATAGGCACTGAGTTTCAAAGGAGCACAAAATGTAAAGTAATAAATCAAAAGATTATGAAAAATTACTAAAAATTATGTCACATTTACATATATAAGTTGTTGTAGGATTTTCAAATGGCGGCATAGACAACGTCGAAACAAGAAACGAAGCAAGGCTTCGATCACTTGTCGATAATGCTATTTAAACAAATTTTTAGTTTCAAAAAATAGAAAATCTACCATGATGGATCAAAACGGTTGAAAATGTACCAGATTATCAGACTTCTATAGGTAAGTTGCTATCTAAGGTGCATATAGATGCACGGACTACCCTCGAAGCATGAAATGGTGGAAACGATTTCGGAAAATGTCGATGACGCTTCATCAATAAGTTATCTGTTTTGAAAAAAATGAAAATCTATAGTGATGGATCAAAAGTGAAGAAAATTGGTGATGAAATTGTATGATTACTAGTTATAAAGTTGTTATACAAGATCAATATGGTCGAATATATAACTTCCGATGCTTGAAACGAAGAAATGTTGGTGGAATGTATAAATTATGCTCTTTAAGTTTTCTTTTTATCAAATAAAAAATCTAAGGTGACGGATCAAAAGTTTATGTAAAGGTGCTAAACATGAATAATTTATGTGGATAAGTTGTTTTTTGACTTACATACGGCGGTCGAGATTACTCTCAAAGAATGTAATGATGGAAAGGCTCTTATAATGTGTCGAATGTTCCTATTTAAATGAGTACTAAGTTTCAAAGGAGGAGAAAATGTAAAGTAATAACTCAAAAGGTTATGAAAAACTACTAAAAAATATGTGACACCAACATATATAAGTCGTTGTAGGATTTTTCAAATGGCGGCATAGACCACTTCGAAACAAGAAAACAAGCAATGCTTCTATCACTTGTCGATAATACTATTTAAATAAGTTTTTAGTTTCACAAAAATAAAAAATCTACCATGATGGATCAAAACGGTTAAAAAAATGTACCAAATTATCTTATTTCTATAGGTAACTTGCTATCTAAGGTGCATATAAATGCACATACTACCATTGAAGCATCAAATGGTGGAAACGATTTCGGAATATGTCGATGACGCTTCATTCATAAGTTTTCATTATTGAAAAAAGTGAAAATCTATAGTGATGGATCAAAAGGGTACAAAATTGGTGATGAAATTATATGATTACTAGTTATATGTTGTTATACTATATCCATATGGTCAAACATACAACTTCCGAAGCTTGAAAGGAAGAAAGGCTGGTGTAATGTCTAAATGATGCTATTTAAGTAAGTTTTCTTTTTAGCAAATAAAAAATCTACGGTAACGGATCAAAAATTTATGTAAAGGTGCTAAACATGAATAATTTATGTGGACAAGTTGTCCTATGACTTCCATACGGCGGTCGAGACTACTCTCAAAGAATGGAATGATGGAAAGGCTGTTGTAATATGTCGAATGTCCTATTTAAATGAGTACTAAGTTTCAAAAAAGGAGAAAATGTAAAGTAATAAATCAAAAGGTTATGAAAAACTACTAAAAAATATGTGACGCCTACATATATAAGTTGTTGTAGGATTTTTCAAATGGCGGCATAGACAACTTCGAAACAAAGCAAGGCTTCTATCACTTGTCGATAATGCTACTTAAACAAGTTTTTTAGTTTCGCAAAAATAGAAAATCTACCATGATGGATCAAAACGGTTAAAAAATGGACTAAATTATCTGATTTCTATAGGTAAGTTGCTATCTGAGGTGCATATAAATGCACATACTACCCTTGAAGCATGAAATGGTGGAAATGGTTTCGGAATATGTCGATGACGCTTCATTCATAAGTTTTCAGTTTTGAACAATGTGAAAATATATAGTGATGGATCAAAAGGGAACAAAATTGGTGATGAAATTATATAATTACTAGTTATAAGTTGTTATACGAGATCCATATGGTCAAACATACAACTTCCGAAGCTTGAAAGGAAGAATGGCTGGTGGAATGTCTAAATGATGCTATTTAAGTAAGTTTTCTTTTTAGCGAATAAAAAATCAGCGGCAACGGACCAAAAGTAAACGTAAAGGTGCTAAACATGAATAATTTATGTGGATAAGCTGTCCTATGACTTCCATACGGCGGTCGAGACTACTCTCAAAGAATGGAATGATGGAAAGGCTGTTATAATGTATCGAATGTCCTATTTAAATAGGCACTGAGTTTCAAAGGAGCACAAAATGTTAAGTAATAAATCAAAAGATTATGAAAAATTACTAAAAATTATGTGACATTTACATATATAAGTTGTTGTAGGATTTTCCAATGGCGGCATAGACAACGTCGAAACAAGAAACGAAGCAAGACTTCTATCACTTGTCGATAATGCTATTTGAACAAATTTTTAGTTTCAAAAAAATAGAAAATCAACCATGATGGATCAAAACGGTTGAAAATGTACCAGATTATCAGACTTCTATAGGTAAGTTGCTATCTAAGGTGCATATAGATGCACGGACTACCCTCGAAGCATGAAATGGTGGAAACGATTTCGGAAAATGTCGATGCCGCTTCATCAATAAGTTATCTGTTTTGAAAAAAATGAAAATCTATAGTGATGGATCAAAAGTGAAGAAAATTGGTGGTGAAATTATATGATTACTAGTTATAAAGTTGTTATACAAGATCAATATGGTCGAATATATAACTTCCGAAGCTTGAAACGAAGAAATGTTGGTGGAATGTATAAATTATGCTCTTTAAGTTTTCTTTTTAGCAAATAAAAATTCTAAGGTGACGGATCAAAAGTTTATGTGAAGGTGCTAAACATGAATAATTTATGTGGATAAGTTGTTTTATGACTTACATACGGCGGTCGAGATTACTCTCAAAGAATGTAATGATGGAAATGCTCTTATAATGTGTCGAATGTTCCTATTTAAATGAGTACTAAGTTTCAAAGGAGGAGAAAATGTAAAGTAATAACTCAAAAGGTTATGAAAAACTACAAAAAAATATATGACACCAACATATATAAGTCGTTGTAGGATTTTTCAAATGGCGGCATAGACCACTTCGAAACAAGAAAACAAGCAAGGCTTCTATCACTTGTCGATAATGCTATTTAAATAAGTTTTTAGTTTCACAAAAATAGAAAATCTACCATGATGGATCAAAACGGTTTAAAAAATGTACCAAATTATCTTATTTCTATAGGTAACTTGCTATCTAAGGTGCATATAAATGCACATACTACCCTTGAAGCATGAAATGGTGGAAACGATTGTGGAATATGTCGATGACGCTTCATTCATAAGTATTCAGTATTGAACAAAGTGAAAATCTATAGTGATGGATCAAAAGGGGAAAAAATTGGTGATGAAATTACATGATTACTAGTTATATGTTGTTATACGAGATCCATATGGTCAAATATACAACTTCCGAAGCTTGAAAGGAAGAAAGGTTGGTGGAATGTCTAAATGATGCTATTTAAGTAAGTTTTCTTTTTAGCGAATAAAAAATCAGCGGCAACGGACCAAAAGTTTACGTAAAGGTGCTAAACATGAATAATTTATGTGGATAAGTTGTCCTATGACTTCCGTACGCCAGTCGAGACTACTCTCAAAGAATGGAATGATGGAAAGGCTATTATAATGTATCGGATGTCCGATTTAAATAGGCACTGAGTTTCAAAGGAGCACAAAATGTAAAGTAATAAATCAAAAGGTTATGAAAAAGTACTAAAAATTATGTGACTCCTACATATATAAGTTGTTGTAGGATTTTCAAATGGCGACATAGACAACTTCGAAACAAGAAAAGAAGCAAGGCTTCTATCACTTGTCGATAATGCTACTTAAACAAGTTTTTTAGTTTCGCAAAAATAGAAAATGTACCATGATAGATCAAACCGGTTGAAAAATGGACTAAATTATCTGATTTCTATAGGTAAGTTGCTATCTGAGGTGCATATAAATGCACATACTACCCTTGAAGCATGAAATGGTGGAAACGATTTCGGAATATGTCGATGACGCTTCATTCAGAAGTTTTTCAGTTTTGAACAATGTGAAAATCTATAGTGATGGATCAAAAGGGAACAAAATTGGTGATGAAATTATATAATTACTAGTTATAAGTTGTTATACGAGATCCATATGGTCAAACATACAACTTCCGAAGCTTGAAAGGAAGAATGGCGTGTGGAATGTCTAAATGATGCTATTTAAGTAAGTTTCTTTTTGGCGAATAAAAAATCAGCGGCAACGGACCAAAAGTTTATGTAAAGGTGCTAAACATGAATAATTTATCTGGATAAGCTGTCCTATGACTTCCATACGGCGGTCGAGACTACTCTCAAAGAATAGAATGATGGAAAGGCTATTATAATGTATTGAATGTCCTATTTAAATAGGCACTGAGTTTCAAAGGAGCACAAAATGTAAAGTAATAAATCAAAAGGTTATGAAAAAGTACTAAAAATTATGTGACTCCTACCTATATAAGTTGTTGTACGATTTTCAAATGGCGACATAGACAACTTCAAAAGAAGAAATGAAGCAAGGCTTATATCACTTGTCGATAATGCTATTTAAACAATTTTTCAGTTTCAAAGACATAGAAAATCTACCATGATGGATCAAAACGGTTGAAAATGTACCAGATTATCAAATTTCTATAGATAAGTTGCTATCTAAGGTGTATATAGATGCACGAACTACCCTCGAAGCATGAAATGTTTGAAACGATTTCAAAAAATATCAATGACGCTTCATTAATAAGTTTTCTGTTTTGAAAAAATGAAAATCTATAGTGATGGATCAAAAGGGAACAAAATTGGTGATGAAATTATATGATTACTAGTAATAAGTTGTTATACAAGATCAATATGTTCGAATATATAACTTCCGAAGCTTGAAAAGAAGAAACGTTGGTGGAATGTATAAAGGATGCTCTTTAAGTTTTCTTTTTAGCAAATAAAAAATCTATGGTAACGGATCAAAAATTTATGTAAAGGTGCTAAACATGAATAATTTATGTGGATAAGTTGTTTTATGACTTACATATGGCGGTCGAGACTACTCTCAAAGAATGGAATGTTGGAAAGGCTGTTATAATGTGTCGAATGTCTTATTTAAATGAGTACTAAGTTTCAAAAGAGGACAAAATGTAAAATAATAAATCAAAAGGTTATGAAAAACTACTAAAAAATATGTGACGCCTACATATATAAGTCGTTGTAGGATTTTTCAAATGGCGGCATAGACAACTTCGAAACAAGAAAAGAAGCAAGGCTTCTATCACTTGTCGATTATGCTACTTAAACAAGTTTTTTAGTTTCGCAAAAATAAAAAATCTACGATGATGGATCAAAACGGTTAAAAAATGGACTAAGTTATCTGATTTCTATAGGTAAGTTGCTATCTGAGGTGCATATAAATGTACATACTACCCTTGAAGCATGAAATGGTTGAAATGGTTTCGGAATATGTCGATGACGCTTCATTCATAAGTTTTCAGTATTGAACAAAGTAAAAATCTATGGTGATGGATCAAAAGGGAACAAAATTGGTGATGAAATTATACGATTACTAGTTATATGTTGTTATACGAGATCCATATGGTCAAACATACAACTTCCGAAGCTTGAAAGGAAGAATGGCTGGTGGAATGTCTAAATGATGCTATTTAAATAAGTTTTCTTTTTAGCGAATAAAAAATCAGCGGCAACGGACCAAAAGTAAATGTAAAGGTGCTAAACATGAATAATTTATGTGGATAAGCTCTCCTATGACTTCCATACGGCGGTCGAGACTACTCTCAAAGAATGGAATGATTGAAAGGAAGAATGGCTGGTGGAATGTCTAAATGATGCTATTTAAATAAGTTTTCTTTTTAGCGAATAAAAAATCAGCGGCAACGGACCAAAAGTAAATGTAAAGGTGCTAAACATGAATAATTTATGTGGATAAGCTGTCCTATGACTTCCATACGGCGGTCGAGACTACTCTCAAAGAATGGAATGATGGAAAGGCTGTTATAATGTATCGAATGTCTTATTTAAATAGGCATTGAGTTTCAAAGGAGCACAAAACGTAAAGTAATAAATCAAAAGATAATGAAAAATTACTACAAATTATGTGACATCTACATATATAAGTTGTTGTAGGATTTTCAAATGGCAGCATAGACAACGTCGAAACAAGAAAGAAAGCAAGGCTTCTATCACTTGTCGATAATGCTATTTAAACAAATTTTTAGTTTCAAAAAATAGAAAATCTACCATGATGGATTAAAACGGTTGAAAATGTACCAGATTATCAGACTTCTATAGGTAAGTTGCTATCTAAGGTGCATATAGATGCACAAATTACCCTCGAAGCATGAAATGGTGGAAACGATTTCGGAAAATGTCGACGACGCTTCATCAATAAGTTATCTGTTTTGAAAAAAATGAAAATCTATAGTGATGGATCAAAAGTGAAGAAAATTGGTGATGAAATTATATGATTACTAGTTATAAAGTTGTTATACAAGATCAATATAGTCGAATATATAACTTCCGAAGCTTGAAATGGAGAAATGTTGGTGGAATGTATAAATTATGCTCTTTAAGTTTTCTTTTTAGCAATTAAAAAATCTAAGGTAACGGATCAAAAGTTTATGTAAAGGTGCTAAACATGAATAATTTATGTGGATAAGTTGTTTTATGACTTACATACGGCGGTCGAGATTACTCTCAAAGAATGTAATGATGGAAAGGCTCTTATAATGTGTCGAATGTTCCTATTTAAATGAGTACTAAGTTTCAAAGGAGGAGAAAATATAAAGTAATAACTCAAAAGGTTATGAAAAACTACTAAAAAATATGTGACACCAACATATATAAGTCGTTGTAGGATTTTTCAAATGGCGGCATAGACCACTTCGAAACAAGAAAACAAGCAAGGCTTCTATCACTTGTCGATAATGCTATTTAAATAAGTTTTTAGTGTCACAAAAATAAAAAATCTACCATGATGGATCAAAACGGTTAAAAATAAGTACCAAATTATCTTATTTTTATAGGTAACTTGCTATCTAAGGTGCATATAAATGCACATACTACCCTTGAAGCATGAAATGGTGGAAACGATTTCGGAATATGTCGATGACACTTCATTCATAAGTTTTCAGTATTGAACAAAGTGAAAATCTATAGTGATGGATCAAAAGGGAACAAAATTGGTGATGAAATTATATGATTACTGGTTATATGTTGTTATACGATATCCATATGGTCAAACATACAACTTCCGAAGCTTGAAAGGAAGAAAGACTTTTGTAATGTCTAAATGATGCTATTTAAGTAAGTTTTCTTTTTAGCAAATAACAAATCTACGGTAACGGATCAAAAATTTATGTAAAGGTGCTAAACATGAATAATTTATGTGGATAAGTTGTTCTATGACTTACATATGGCGGTCGAGACTACTCTCAAAGAATGGAATGTTGGAAAGGCTGTTATAATGTGTCGAATGTCCTATTTAAATGAGTACTAAGTTTCAAAAGAGCAGAAAATGTAAAGTAATAAATCAAAAGGTAATGAAAAACTACTAAAAAATATGTGACGCCTACATATATAAGTTGTTGTATGATTTTTCAAATGGTGGCATAGACAACTTCGAAAAAAAGCAAGGCTTCTATCACTTGTCGATAATGCTACTTAAACAAGTTTTTTAGTTTCCCAAAAATAGAAAATCTACCATGATGGATCAAAACGGTTAAAAAATGGACTAAATTATCTGATTTCTATAGGTAAGTTGCTATCTGAGGTGCATATAAATGTACATACTACCCTTGAAGCATGAAATGGTGGAAATGGTTTCGGAATATGTCGATGACGCTTCATTCATAAGTTTTCAGTTTTGAACAATGTGAAAATATATAGTGATGGATCAAAAGGGAACAAAATTGGTGATGAAATTATATAATTACTAGTTATAAGTTGTTATACGAGATCCATATGGTCAAACATACAACTTCCGAAGCATGAAAGGAAGAATGGCTGGTGGAATGTCTAAATGATGCTATTTAAGTAAGTTTTCTTTTTAGCGAATAAAAAATCAGCGGCAACGGACCAAAAGTAAACGTAAAGTTGCTAAACATGAATAATTTATGTGGATAAGCTGTCCTATGACTTCCATACGGCGGTCGAGACTACTCTCAAAGAATGGAATGATGTAAAGGCTGTTATAATGTATCGAATGTCCTATTTAAATAGGCACTGAGTTTCAAAGGAGCACAAAATGTTAAGTAATAAATCAAAAGATTATGAAAAATTACTAAAAATTATGTCACATTTACATATATAAGTTGTTGTAGGCTTTTCAAATGGCGGCATAGACAACGTCGAAACAAGAAACGAAGCAAGGCTTCTATCACTTGTCGATAATGCTATTTAAACAATCTTTTAGTTTCAAAAAAATAGAAAATCTACCATGATGGATCAAAACGGTTGTAAATGTACTAGATTATCAGACTTCTATAGGTATGTTGCTATCTAAGGTGCATATAGATGCACGGACTACCCTCGAAGCATGAAATGGTGGAAACGATTTCGGAAAATGTCGATGACGCTTCATCAATAAGTTATCTGTTTTGAAAAAAATGAAAATCTATAGTGATGGATCAAAAGTGAAGAAAATTGGTGATGAAATTATATGATTACTAGTTATAAAGTTGTTATACAAGATCAATATGGTCGAATATATAACTTCCGAAGCTTGAAACGAAGAAATGTTGGTGGAATGTATAAATTATGCTCTTTAAGTTTTCTTTTTAGCAAATAAAAAATCTAAGGTAACGGATCAAAAGTTTATGTAAAGGTGCTAAACATGAATAATTTATGTGGATAAGTTGTTTTATGACTTACATACGGCGGTCGAGATTACTCTCAAAGAATGTAATGATGGAAATGCTCTTATAATGTGTCGAATGTTCCTATTTAAATGAGTACTAAGTTTCAAAGGAGGAGAAAATGTAAAGTAATAACTCAAAAGGTTATGTAAAACTACTAAAAAATATATGACACAAACATATATAAGTCGTTGTAGGATTTTTCAAATGGCGGCATAGACCACTTCGAAAGAAGAAAATAAGCAAGGCTTCTTTCACTTGTCGATAATGCTATTTAAATAAGTTTTTAGTTTCACAAAAATAGAAAATCTACCATGATGGATCAAAACGATTAAAAAAATGTACCAAATTATCTTATTTCTATAGGTAACTTGCTATATAAGGTGCATATAAATGCACATACTACCCTTGAAGCATGAAATGGTGGAAACGATTTCGGAATATGTCGATGACGCTTCATTCATAAGTATTCAGTATTGAACAAAGTGAAAATCTATAGTGATGGATCAAAAGGGAAAAAAATTGGTGATGAAATTACATGATTACTAGTTATGTGTTGTTATACGAGATCCATATGGTCAAATATACAACTTCCGAAGCTTGAAAGGAAGAAAGGCTGGTGGAATGTCTAAATGATGCTATTTAAGTAAGTTTTCTTTTTAGCGAATAAGAAATCAGCGGCAACGGACCAAAAGTTTACGTAAAGGTGCTAAACATGAATAATTTATGTGGATAAGTTGTCCTATGACTTCCGTCCGCCAGTCGAGACTACTCTCAAAGAATTGAATGATGGAAAGGCTATTATAATGTATCAGATGTACTATTTAAATGGGCACTGAGTTTCAAAGGAGCACAAAATGTAAAGTAATAAAACAAAAGGTTATGAAAAACTACTAAAAAATATGTGACACCAACATATATAAGTCGTTGTAGGATTTTTCAAATGGCGGCATAGACCACTTCGAAACAAGAAAACAAGCAAGGCTTCTATCACTTGTCGATAATGCTATTTAAATAAGTTTTTAGTTTCACAAAAATAAAAAATCTACCATGATGGATCAAAACGGTTAAAAAAATGTACCAAATTATCTTATTCTTATAGGTAACTTGCTATCTAAGGTGCATATAAATGCACATACTACCCTTGAAGCATGAAATGGTGGAAACGATTTCGGAATATGTCGATGACGCTTCATTCATAAGTTTTCAGTATTGAACAAAGTGAAAATCTATAGTGATGGATCAAAAGGGAACAAAATTGGTGATGAAATTATATGATTACTAGTTATATGTTGTTATACGATATCCATATGGTCAAACATACAACTTCCGAAGCTTGAAAGGAAGAAAGACTTTTGTAATGTCTAAATGATGCTATTTAAGTAAGGCTTCTTTTTAGCAAATAAAAAATCTACGGTAACGGATCAAAAATTTATGTAAAGGTGCTAAACATGAATAATTTATGTGGATAAGTTGTTCTATGACTTACATATGGCGGTCGAGACTACTCTCAAAGAATGGAATGTTGGAAAGGCTATTATAATGTGTCGAATGTCCTATTTAAATGAGTACTAAGTTTCAAAAGATGATAAAAATATAAAATAATAAATCAAAAGGTTATGAAAAACTACTAAAAAATATGTGACGCCTATATATATATAAGTTGTTGTAAGATTTTTCAAATGGCGGCGTAGACAACTTCGAAACAAGAAAAGAAGCAAGGCTTCCATCACTTGTCGATAATGCTATGTAAAGAAGTTTTTAGTTTCGCAAAAATAGGAAAAACCTACCATGATGGATCAAAACGGTTAAAAAATGTACTAAATTATCTGATTTCTATAGGTAAGTTGCTATCTGAGTTGCATATAAATGCACATACTACCCTTGAAGCATGAAATGGTGAAATGATTTCGGAATATGTCGATGACGCTTCATTCATAAGTTTTTTCAGTTTTGAACAATGTGAAAATCTATAGTGATGGATCAAAAGGGAACAAAATTGGTGATGAAATTATATGATTACTAGTTATAAGTTGTTATACGAGATGTTTATGGTCAAACATACAACTTCCGAAGCTTGAAAGGAAGAAAGGCTTGTGGAATGTCTAAATGATGCTATTTAAGTAAGTTTTCCTTTCAGCGAATAAAAATCAGCGGCAACGGACCAAAAGTTTACGTAAAGGTGCTAAACATGAATAATTTATGTGGATAAGCTGTCCTATGACTTCCATACGGCGGTCGAGACTACTCTCAAATAATGGAATGACGCAAAGGCTGTTATAATGTATCGAATGTCCTATTTAAATGGGCACTGAGTTTCAAAGGAGCACAAAATGTAAAGTAATAAATCAAAAGATTATGAAAAACTACTAAAAATTATGTGACTCCTACATATATAAGTTGTTGTAGGATTTTCAAATGGCGGCATAAACAACCTCGAAACAAGAAACGAAGCAAGGCTTCTATCACTTGTCGATAATGCTATTTAAACAATTTTTCAGTTACAAAAAAGTAGAAAATCTACCATGATGGATCAAAACGGTTGAAAATGTACCAGATTATCATATTTCTATAGGTAAGTTGCTATCTAAGGTGCATAGAGATGCACGGACTACCCTCAAAGCATGAAATGGTGGAAACGATTTCGGAAAATGTCGATATCGCTTTATTAATAAGTTTTCTGTTTTGAAAAAAATGAAAATATATAGTGATGGCTCAAAAGGGAACCAAATTTGTGATGAAATTATATTATTACTAGTTATAAAGTTGTTATACAAGATAAATATGGTCGAATATATAACTTCCGAAGCATGAAACGAAGAAATGTTGGTGGAATGTATAAATTATGCTCTTTAAGTTTTCTTTTTAGCAAATAAAAAATCTAAGGTAACGGCTCAAAAGTTTATGTAAAGGTGGTAAACATGAATAATTTATGTGGATAAGTTGTACTATGACTTACATACGGCGGTCGAGAATACTCTCAAAGAATAGAATGATGGAAAGGCTCTTATAATGTGTCGAATGTCCTATTTAAATGAGTACTAAGTTTCAAAGGAGGAGAAAATGTAAAGTAATAAATCAAAAGGTTATGAAAAACTACTAAAAAATATGTGAGGCCAACATATATAAGTTGTTGTAGGATTTTTCAAAAGGCGGCATAGACCACTTCGAAACAAGAAAAGAAGCAAGGCTTCTATCACTTGTCGATAATGTTATTTAAATAAGTTTTTAGTTTCGCAAAAATAGAAAATCTACCATGATGGATCAAAACGGTTAAAAAATGTACCAAATTATCTTATTTCTATAGGTAACTTGCTATCTGAGGTGCATATAAATGCACATACTACCCTTGAAGCATGAAATGTCGGAAACGATTTTGGAATATGTCGATGACGCTTCATTCATAAGTTTTCAGTATTGAACAAAGTGAAAATCTATAGTGATGGATCAAAAGGGAACAAAATTTGTGATGAAATTATATGATTACTATTTATATGTTGTTATTCGAGATCCATATGGTCACACATACAACTTCCGAAGCTTGAAAGGAAGAAAGGCTGGTGGAATGTCTAAATGATGCTATTTAAGTAAGTTTTCTTTTTAGCGAATAAAAAATCAGCGGCAACGTACCAAAAGTTCACGTAAAGGTGCTAAACATGAATAATTTATGTGGATAAGCTGTCCTATGACTTCCGTACGGCGGTCTAGACTACTCTCAAAGAACGGAATGATGGAAAGGCTGTAATAATGTATCGAATGTCCTATTTAAATGGGCACTGAGTTTCAAAGGAGGACAAAATGTAAAGTAATAAATCAAAAGGTTATGAAAAACTACTAAAAGTTATGTGACTCCTACATATACACTAGTAGAAAACTGGGCTTTGGTCACAGGGCAATATTCACATTAGTCCCGGTTCAGTCACGAACCGGGACTACTGTGAGCATTGGTGCCGGTTCGTGCGGCCAGGGGCCTGCCGGGCCTCGTGGGGGCATTGGTCCCGGTTCGTCCGGACCCTTTGGTCCCGGTTGGTGGGACAAACCGGGACCAATGGGCCACGCTCCTGGCCCACCACCCTTTAGTCCCGGTTCATACCACAAACCGGGACTAAAGGGCTGGTCCTAGTTGCTGCCAGTGTTTAGTCCCACCTCGCCAACCGAAGGGCGCTCACACCAGTTTATAAGCCCGTCCCTCTATGCCTTGCTTCTCTTAAAGTGAAAATAGATGCCCTTATACAGGGAATTTCACCTAAGTTCATAGTAAATTGAAATTTACTATGAATTTAGGTTTAATTTTCTCTATAAGCGCATCTATGTTCATTTTTTATATTTATAAAATAAATAAACCTTAATAAAATAAATACAACTAAATAAACCTTAATAAAATAAAATAAAATAAACTATAGTAACTACAATAAATAAACCTTAATAAATTAAGTAAAAATAGCAGCAGTAAAATAAATAAAAATAGCAGCAGTAAAATAAATAAAAATAAAATAATTAAAGTAAAATACATAAGTAATTAGAAATATAATAAATAAGTTTTTTGTTGTAAGTAGAAACAAAACAAAACAAATAAAGCAAAAGAGAAAAAAACACGAGCCAACAACTCCGTAACCGCCATATCTGGGATAGAGAAGGGTGATCCCTTGGAGTGGGATTCACATACAGTTGCCCGTAACATCTACCATTCGAGCCTAGCAGGTGGAACTCAGATCTGTCAAAAGTGTCAAAGTGGCAAATAGCAGGCGGAGGAGAAGCCACCGATGTCATGTGTAGATCCCTTCTAGGTCTTGCGGATCGTGCTATTACAACAATTTGGTTGGTTGATCCCAAAAAAAAGGAATTTGGTTGGTTTTCTTGAAGCCCTAGCTTGTTGTGTCGTCCTATTCTCTCAATGCAATTTAGCAAATGCCACTACAGTATAGTAAAGGGCACAAAGAAAAAGCACGCAGTGAAGGAAAATACCTCCATATCAAAGCTGCTACTTATCTTGTTGGTTATCAGGATGTGGATATGTAGAATTTTCTCTAGCCACGGCAACAGACATGCATTCATCGAGGGGGTTCACTACAGAACAAAATAAATGCTGACGTTAGTTGTTGAGGGTACGTTTGACATCCCTGAGAGACTAGATAATGAAAAGATGAATCGTCAAACCTGGATGAACAAAGACGCTACCAAGTGGATGAATCTGATGGCCTGTCCTCCCTTGAAGATCATGCGTCCTCCCTTGAAGGCGCCACCAGGGCCATGGACGCCTCATACACCGCCGCTGACGTGTTGTAGTGATGAGGTATCGTGCAGGATCTGACACAGGATCACCTTCACGCAAGATGAATAGGTCTTCAGGGGCACGACGGCAGCGGCGGCGCCATGGCCGGGACTGGTGACGGCGGCGGCGGCGAGCGAGCGGGAGGGTGGCGGCGGCTCCGTCTGAGTGGGAGGCCGGAGGATCACCACTCATTGTGCTCGACATATCACTACAAGAAACCTGTTAATCCATGACGGATTTCTAATGACATTTTTGGAAACTCTCATCGATGACCTGGTAAAACCCCACAAGCCCGGTGAAAGCCCGCTAAAGCCCGTCTAACCGTTCCCGTATAAAAACTTAACCCTAAATTCCCTCCACGGCCCCTCCTCTATGTCCCTCCTTGGCCCCTGCATCGTGTCCCACAGCACGTCGCCATCCCTCATCCCTCCCACAACTCGTAAACCTTAATAAAATAAAATAAAATAAACTACAGTAACTACAATAAATAAACCTTAATAAATAAAGTAAAAATAGCAGCAGTAAAATAAATAAAAATAGCAGCAGTAAAATAAATAAAAATAAAATGATTAAAGTAAAATACATAAGTAATTAGAAATAAAATAAATAAGTTTTTTGTTGTAAGTAGAAACAAAACAAAACAAATAAAGCAAAAGATCAAAAAAAACAGAGGAAAAAAATTATGCCACCTACTGGGCCCACCACGGCCTGAATACGACTTGAAACCCATCCATGGGCCAGGATTCAGGCCCGCAGAAGGCCCAGTAGGCCCCACGGGAAAAAAGAACGGTTAGGCCCGAAAGCCTGCAGTTGAGAGGAGCTCGAGAGGGTGGGCGCAGCAGCGCTTATAAACCACTCTCGAGCTCTCTCAACTAGCGAGGTGGGACTAAATTTTGACGCGGGGCAGCACAAGGCCTTTGGTCCCGGTTGGTGCCACCAACCGGGACTAAAGGGGGCATTGGTCCCGGTTCGTGGCACCAACCGGGACCAAAGGCCTTTAGTCCCGGTTGGTGCCACCAACCGGGACCAATGAGTTCCCTATATATACCCCATCGCCCCAGCAGAGCACTCCAGAGTGCTCTGTTTTTTCTGGCCGGCGAGGGGAGGGCATTTGGGTGCTCTAGCTCACCTCCTATGCACATGAGGTGTTCGATGAAATGTCTGAGCCACACTAGTTAATCTTTGTCCTCTCGAAACTCGACCTCCGAGCTCCATTTTCCCCGAGATTTGTCTAGGTTTAGCGGTCTGTCATGTCCCGTCCCCGTCTTCACCGCCGTCGATCACCCGCGCCGATCTCGTCGCCAGCACCACCGTGGTGAGCCTCTTGTTCTTATCTTCTTTCTGAAAGGAAAAAATTCTTACTTTAGATAGTTACTTGTCTAATTTTGTTACTTTTATTATTCCTTCTTATTACATAGTGCGATGGTTTTGGTATCCGCCCCCGTCGGCCCTCGTCCTGTCTATGATTCGGATGTGGTATATATTATCTTTTTATAACTATTTGGTTCATTTATTGTTTATGACAAATATACCGACCAATGTGACATAGATTTTATTTATCTAGGAGGTGGTTGAACCGGAAATTCTAACCGACCCTATTGTCGAGAGCTTAAATTTAGTTGAAGAAGAAAACAAGTACTTGAAGGAAAAAATAAAAAAAATTGAGGAGGAGAAGATGATATTGGAGTTGCATGTTGCGTATGTCGTCGATGATCACAAGATAAAGATGGATGCAATGCGCTTGAAGATTAGAAAGATTAGAAAATATACCATTCATACCGAGGCTTGGTATCATTATGCCGTTGGATCAATTGTTACCTTGGTTGCGATTATGATCGCATTTGTTTTCGCATTGAAATGTTTTACATAGTTTCAATGTATGGTTTAATTAATTAGATGCTCTGGAGAGCTATATATATGTTGTTAGATGTGAACTATGTATGTACTTTGGTTCTAATGTGATGATGAACTTCTATTAATTTGGTCACTTAATTATCTATTCATGATGTTCTGTAATGGTTTTTGACACACTTAATTATATATAATGCACGCAGATGAACCGGCAAGGGATGTACGGTGACAGACACACCTCCGAGTACATTAAGGGCGTGCATGATTTTCTCGAAGTGGCTGAGGCAAAGAAGCAGAATGGTTTTATGTGTTGTCCATGCCCTATATGTGGGAATACGAAGTCTTACTATGACCGGAAAATCCTTCACACCCACCTGCTTTACAAGGGTTTCATGCCACACTATAATGTTTGGACGAGGCACGGAGAAATAGGGGTTATGATGGAAGACGGCGAAGAAGAAGAGGACGATGACAACTATGTGCCCCCGAATACAGTGATGCTGCAACAGGGGAAGCTGCTGAAGATCAGGAGGAACCAGATGATGTGCCCAATGATGCTGCAAGGGGGGAAGCTGCTGAAGATCAAGAGGAACCAGTGCCCGATGATGATGATCTCCGCCGGGTCATAGTCGATGCAAGGACGCAATGCGAAAGTCAAAAGGAGAAGCTGAAGTTCGATTGCATGTTAGAGGATCACAAAAAAGGGTTGTACCCCAATTGCGAAGATGGCAACACAAAGCTCGGTACCGTACTGGAATTGCTGCAGTGGAAGGCAGAGCATGCTGTGCCTGACAAAGGATTTGAGAAGCTATTGAAAATATTGAAGAAGAAGCTTCCAAAGGATAACGAATTGCCCGACAGTACATACGCAGGAAAGAAGGTCGTATGCCCTCTAGGATTGGAGGTGCAGAAGATACATGCATGCCCTAATGGCTGCATCCTCTACCGCGGTGCGTGCAAGGATCTGAATGCATGCCCGGTATGCGGTGCATTGCGGTATAAGATCAGACGAGATGACCCTGGTGATGTTGACGGCGAGCCCCCCAGGAAGAGGGTTCCTTCGAAGGTGATGTGGTATGCTCCTATAATACCACGGTTGAAACGTCTGTTCAGAAACGAAGAGCATGCCAAGTTGATGCGATGGCACAGTGAGGACCGTAAGAAAGACGGGAAGTTGAGAGCACCCGCTGACGGGTCGCAGTGGAGAAAAATCGAGAGAAAGTACTGGGCTGAGTTTGCAGCTGACCCAAGGAACGTATGGTTTGGATTAAGCGCGGATGGCATTAATCCTTTCGGGGAGCAGAGCAGCAATCACAACACCTGGCCCGTGACTCTATGTATGTATAACCTTCCTCCTTGGATGTGCATGAAGCGGAAGTTCATTATGATGCCAGTTCTCATCCATGGCCCTAAGCAACCTGGCAACGACATTGATGTGTACCTAAGGCCATTAGTTGAAGAACTTTTACAGCTGTGGAATGGAAACGGTGTACGTACGTGGGATGAGCACAAAGAGGAGGAATTTAACTTGCACGCGTTGCTGTTTGTAACCATCAACGATTGGCCCGCTCTCAGTAACCTTTCAGGACAGACAAAAAGGGGATACCACGCATGCACACACTGTTTAGATGACACTGAAAGTATATACCTGGACAAAAGCAGGAAGAATGTGTACCTGGGGCATCATCGATTTCTTCCGACCAACCATCAATGTCGAAAGAAAGGCAAGCATTTCAAAGGCGAGGCAGATCACCGGAAGAAGCCCGCCATGCGTATCGGTGATCACATACTTGCTATGGTCAATGATTTACACGTAATCTTTGGAAAGGGTCCCGGCGGACTAGCTGTTCCGAATGACGCTGAGGGACACGCACCCATGTGGAAGAAGAAATCTATATTTTGGGACCTACCCTACTGGAAATAGCTAGAGGTCCGCTCTTCAGTCGACGTGATGCACGTGACGAAGAACCTTTGCGTGAACCTGCTAGGCTTCTTGGGCGTGTATGGGAAGACAAAAGATACACCTGAGGCACGGGAGGACCTGCAACGTTTGCACGAAAAAGACGGCATGCCTCCGAAGCAGTATGAAGGTCCTGCCAGCTGTGCTCTTACGAAAGAAGAGAAAGAAATCTTCTTTGAATGCCTGCTTAGTGTGAAGGTCCCGACTGGCTTCTCGTCGAATATAAAGGGAATAATAAATATGCCAGAGAAAAAGTTCCAGAACCTAAAGTCTCATGACTGCCACGTGATTATGACGCAACTGCTTCCGGTTGCATTGAGGGGGCTTCTATCGGAAAACGTCCGATTAGCCATTGTGAAGCTATGTGCATTCCTCAATGCAATCTCTCAGAAGGTGATCGATCCAGAAATCATACCAAGGCTAAGGAGTGATGTGGCGCAATGTCTTGTCAATTTCGAGCTGGTGTTCCCACCATCCTTCTTCAATATCATGACGCACGTCCTAGTTCATCTAGTCGACAAGATTGTCATTCTGGGGCCCGTATTTCTACACAATATGTTCCCCTTTGAGAGGTTCATGGGAGTCCTAAAGAAATATGTCTGTAACCGCGCTAGGCCAGAAGGAAGCATCTCCATGGGCCATCAAACAGAGGATGTCATTGGGTTTTGTGTTGACTTCATTCCTGGCCTTAAGAAGATAGGTCTCCCTAAATCGCGGTATGAGGGGAGACTGACTGGAAAAGGCACGCTTGGAGGGGGGGACTCAATATTATGCAGGGACGGATATTCTTGGTCTCAAGCACACTACACAGTTCTACAGAACTCTACCTTGGTGACCCCGTATGTCGATGAACACAAGAACAGTCTGCGCTCCAAACACCCGGAGTAGTGTGACGACTGGATTACATGTAAACACATCAGGACTTTCAGCAGTTGGTTGGAAACACGTCTCAGAGGTGACACCACTGTTTGTGATGAGTTGTACTCGTTGTCCAGGGGACCATCTTCGACTGTATTGACTTACAAAGGATACGAGATAAATGGGAATACATTTTACACGATCGCCCAAGATCAAAAGAGCACCAACCAAAACAGCGGTGTCCGCTTTGATGCAGCAACCGAGAGGGGAAAGGACACATATTATGGTTACATAATGGACATATGGGAACTTGACTACGGACATGATTTTAAGGTCCCTTTGTTTAAGTGCAAATGGGTCAATCTGTCAGGAGGCGGGGTACAGGTAGACCCACAGTACGGAATGACAACAGTGGATCTGAACAATCTTGGGTACACTGACGAACCGTTCGTCCTAGCCAATGATGTGGCACAGGTTATCTATGTGAAGGACATGTCTACCAGACCGAGGAAAAGAAACGATAAGGAAGCGAATACATCATACGATGAGCCAAAGCGCCACATAGTTCTTTCAGGAAAAAGGGACATTGTGGGAGTGGAGGGCAAGACAGACATGTCTGAAGATTATGAAAAGTTTCATGAAATTCCTCCCTTCAAAGTCAAGGCTGACCCAAGCATCCTGATAAACGATGAAGATTATCCATGGTTATGGCGCAATAAGCAAATGACACAAGCGAAGAAAAAGTGAAGACTTTCTCCCGCAACTATTATGATGATACCATGCCAACTTTGTAATAGATGAGTATGATACCATTGTTCGTTTTGTACAAGAAGTGCATCTAGTTTTTGCCGTAACCCTCTCAACTTTCATGCACATGCTATGTGGATGAAATGATGATACCATGCCAACTTTCAACCTTTTCAGAGTTCATTTGAAATGCTTTTCAATTTTAGGGTCTTATAGCTCAAAATAATTAGTAAATGCATGAAAAATAACAGGCCAAAAATTAAAAATTATGCCACCTACTGGGCCACCACGGCCTGAATACGATTAGAAACCCATCCATGGGCCAGGATTCAGGCCCGCAGAAGGCCCAGTAGGCCCACAGGCATGTACAGAGAGGTTAGGCCCGTAAACCTGCTTTAGAGAGGAGCTCGACAGCTCAGGCGCACCGCACCTTATAAATAGGTGCGGCTCTCTCTTAGCTAGCGAGGTGGGACTAAACTCACCACCACGCCGCTGTGCAAGGCCATTGGTCCCGGTTGGTGGCACGAACCGGGACCAATTCCACCCTTTGGTCCCTATTGGTGCCACGAACCGGTACTAATGAGGCTGTGGCCCCACGAGCACCTTTAGTACCTGTTCGTGGCACGAACCGGTACTAGAGTTTCTTACTAAGCAGTTTTTTAGTCCCACCTCGCTAGCTGAGAGGCACTAGGAGCGGTTTATAAGCCCCGAGTGCAGAGACGATGAAGAAGAGGCGCAATGCTCACGTTGCTTCGCTTCAAGCGTTGAGGAATAAGGTAGACTACATCAAGCTATGTGCAGTGCAGTCTACACTATTCCGAAAGGCTTGAAGCAAATCAACGAGCATTGCGCCTCTTTTTTATTTTTAGTAACTTATTACAACTCCGGACTTCTTGTGTTCCGACAAAATAAAATAAACTTTAATAAAATTTATGAAACTAAAATTAACAAAGTATTTTCTCTTCAAAACATTATAAGAAACCTCTATTACTATTGAAACTAAAATCATATAAAATTGATGCAACTAAAATTATCGAAGTATTTTCTGTTCAAAATCATTAAAAGCAAAAAGAATTTTCATAAAGAACTTTTTTTGATAGAAACTTTAATAGCAAAAATAATTATCATAAAGTAAAATAAATAAGTAATTAGAAACAAAATAAAATAAAATAAATAAGTTTTTTGTTGTAAGTA
>NC_057802.1:442573-443298 GCF_018294505.1 Triticum aestivum | reverse complement strand
CCCCACCATTGTCGTCCTCACCGGCGCCCGCCCCCACTGCCGCCCCTGCCTCGACGCCGCCCCTCCTCCCCGTTCGGTTCGGCTCCGGCGACCCCCTTTCCTCCCTGTCCCCTCGATCCTCTTCATATAATTTTTTCATATAAATTTTTTTCATATAATTTTTTTCATATGCATATGTTGATTATATGGATGGATGGATGATGTATATGTTCATTATATGGATGGATGGATGATGTATGCTTTTTTCATATAATTTTTTAGGCAGATTTTTAGAATTTTTGTGTATGTATGTTATGTTTATATGTATGTATGTATGTTCATATGTATGTATGTTTATATGCGAAGCATACGCAAAGAAAATGTATGAATGGTCATATGCAAAGAAAAATGTATGTATGGTCATATGCAAAGAAAATGTATGTATGTATGTTCATATGAAAGAAAAATGTATGTATGTATGTTCATATGCATATGCAAAGAAAATGTATGTTCATATGCATATGCAAAGAAAATGTATGTTCATATATATGATGATATGTTCATATAAAAAGGAAAATAAGAAGAGGAAGAAAGGAGAAGAAGAGGAGAGGAAGAAGAGGAGAAATAAATAAGAAGAGGAAAAAAGAAGAAAAAGAAGAGGAGAAGAAGAAAGGAATAGAAGAGAAGAAGAAAAAATAGAATTTTTCTACTTTTTCTTCTTCTCTCCTCTATTCCTTTCTTCTTCT
>NC_057802.1:415409-442563 GCF_018294505.1 Triticum aestivum | reverse complement strand
CCCGCCGTTGCCCGCGCCCTCGCCGTCCGCCGCGCCCCTGCCCCGACGCGCGCTGCCCCAGCCCGTCCCCGTCATCGCCGTCACCCCCTACCCCGAGCGCGCGCCCACTGCCCCGTCGCCATCCTCGCCGCCGACCCCGCGGTCCTCCTCACCTTGGTCCGGCCGGCGCCCTCCCTAGCATATGCTTTTTTTTTCATATATATGCTTGTTTTTTTGTATATATGATGATATATATGCTTGTTATCATAATTGTTTTTGTTCATATATATATGTAATGATTTTTTATAGAATATGATGTTTTTCTCATAGATGATCACATATATGATGTATGCATGGATGTGGATGAAATATGATGTTTTTTTGTTCATAGAACATGATGAAATATGAACAATGGATTAGGCAAAACCTTTAGTTTTTTTCGAAATTTTCTATTTGAACATTTTTTTATGAATGAGAGGAAAAAGGAAAATAAGTAGAGGAAGAAAGGAGAAGAAGAGGAGAGGAAGAAGAGGAGAGGAAGAAGAGGAGAAATAAATAAGAAGAGGAAAAAAGAAGAAAGAGAAGAGGAGAAGAAGAAAGGAATAGAAGAGAAGAAGAAAAAATAGAAAAAATTCTATTTTTTCTTCTTCTCTCCTCTATTCCTTTCTTCTTCTCCTCTTTTTTTTTCTTCTTTTTTTTTCTTCGATCTTCTCCTCTATTCCTTTTCTTCTTCTCCTCTTTTTATTTCTTCTTCGTTTTCTTATGTTTTATCGGGTCTGTCGTCGTCGATATACCCCTCTCCCGATAACTTCAACACGGGGGGGGGGGGTTCGATATACCCCCTCCCCGCCGATAATATTATTTTCCCATGTACGTATGTCGTCGTTGTCGATATAACCCCCTCCCGATAACTTCAACACGTGGGGGGGTCGATATACCCCCTCCCCGATAACATTATTTTCCCATGTAGGTATGTCGTCGTTGTCGATATATATAACTCCCTCCCAGATAACTTCGACATGATGGACGGTCGATATTTATACCCCCTCTCGACCGTGATAACTTATACCACGGGAGCACCCCCCGGCCCTCTCGCTCGACCAAAACTCTCGAGGACACCCAAACCCTAGAAAAAAACGATGTCGGTCTCCTACCCCCCTCCCGCCGCGCCCCTACCCTTGAAGCGTTGCCTAGGCCACCCCAAACCCGGAATAAGCTAGGTCTACGTTTGCACTAATATATCCACCTGTTGTCATGTTTGTGTAATAATTGCCATGTTGTAATATTTACAGAAACAATGGAGCACGGACGAGATGAGCAAGCAGAAGAGGTGTTGGGGGACATAATCTTAGCCGGAGGTGATATCTTGTCGTATCTTAACGACAATGATGGTCTGGAAGAACAGGGTGAAGAAGCAGGCTACGGTGATCGAAGAGTGGAGGAGGAAAGACATGATTATGATGGCTCCGGTGACCCAATGCTGGTGCAAGAAGGAGCCCGTGGTGACGGCTCCGGTGACCGAATAGAGTCCGGCCTGGTAAATATATTAGTTAAGCCTGTGCTGACTAGCTAATTGATGCATTCATTGTTTTGGTATGTACACATATTAATTAACACTCGTCTTTCTTCTTTTTTCTAGCCCTCCGGATCGAGCACAACTTCGGTAAAGAGACAAGGCTCGAAGAGAAAGTTTCGCTCGGATGAAAGGTTTGAGATCACAGCAATCGCGCGCGACGGCCAACCGATTGAACCCCTCCGGACAAAGGATGCATTTGCTGCTCAGTGCGGGGTTCTAGTTAGGGACAAGATCCCGATCAGCATCCACCAATAGTATAAGCCTAAGAAGGAAGACCCTGAGGTGTCTTATGTCAATGATATGCAGAAAGATGATCTTTGGACTGAGCTGAAGGCAAATTTCACCGTACCGCCAGAGGAGGATCCGGAGAAGCCAGTTATAGAGCAATTAATCAAGTCTCATGCTCTTAAGAAGATGGCAGACCTATTCAGGAGGTGGAAGAATGAGCTGAAAACGTTTGTCGACAAAGAAGAGACACCAGAATTCATCGGCCGGTATGAGAAGATTAGAGATCACTGGCCCAAATTTGTGGCCCACAAGACATCGGAAAAGAGTAAGAAGATGTCAGCGACAGACAAGAAGAATGCTGCCAAGAAGAAGCTTCAGCATTGCACGGGGTTAGGTGGCTACCTCAAAGCCCGACCTAAGTGGGCCAAGGCTGAGAATGATCTGCTTGAAAAAGGGATCGAACCACAGACAATGAACTGGACAGACCGTTGCCGGACTTGGTTCTTCGGGGCTGGCGGAACCTTGGACCCTGTATCAGGGAGGTGCGTTTGGACGAACGAGCTTTTGAGAATACCGGTCAAGAAGATTCAGCAATATATCGATAGAGCGCAGGAAGGGACGTTCGTTCCATACAGGGAGAATGATGAGCTCACAATGGCCCTCGGGAATCCTGAGCACGCTGGACGGACACGAGGCACGCCAGGCTCCGTTCCGTGGAAGGCTGGTTTTCCGGACGCGGGCGGTTACAAAAGCCAGGAGAGGAGGAAAAAAGTGGAGCAGATCCAAATTCAGAAGCTGCACGAAAGGGTTCAAGCGCTAGAGGAACGAGACGGCAATCGACATGCCGAAACTGCCCCCGAAGCTACACCGCCATCTCAGCGGAGAAGCAGCGTGGCTTCCACCGAGCTGCTTCAGCTGGAGCATGCGGCTCCTGCTAGCTACCCCGTGGATGCTATCACGGAGTCTCAACATTTCCACCTTATGGCGGAATGGCAGAACTTCAAAGTCAAGGCGGCTGTTGGCTCTGTTTTACCTCCTGAACCCGGCGCAACCTACCACTGCCTTCCGATTCCAGAAGGATATGCTAGGGTGATGGTGGATGAAATAACGGAGGGATTTGAGGAGCTCCAGCTTGACCACCCTACCGGTGAAGGGGAGACTCGGCTGGGTTCTGCTCTGAAGACTCCATGCCTATGGTGGAAGGAGCTCATCAAGCTTCCGAACTGGACGGCTCCGGCGAGTAAGGGCACTCCGCCTCCTCCTCCGCCTCCTCCTCCGGCGAGTGATCAGGGCACTCAGCCTCCTTCTCCGGCGCGTGGCGGCACTCCGCCTCCTTCTCCGCCAGTGCCGGCGCGCCAGAGCAGCCAGCCTCCTCCTTCTCCGCCTCGTCAGCAAGGGCAGAAGAGACCCGCCGCCGCTACGGCTGCTCCGGCGCGTCGTAGTCCTTCTCCTCCGCCTCGTAAGCAAGGAAAGAAGACAGCCGCAGCCGCTCCGTCTGCTCTGCCGGCGTCTAGCAGTACAGCTGCCAGAGGCGGGAGGCAATACAGATTCGGTCCTTCTCTGAAGACTCCAGAGAAGTTACCTTACAAGAGGACCGAGGAGGAGAACGCGAAGATCGTGCGAGCCGAAGTGAAGAACTTCTTTGAAGGGGTGAAAGCAAAGAAACATCCACCTCCGGAGGAGAAGGTAGATGCGGTGAAAGCAAAGCGCACTCTGGCTGCCCTGACAAAACCACCAAAGTCTCCGCCGAGAGGCAACTATGAGTGCATTCTTGCAAAGACATATGCCGAAGCGGAGTGGTCGGGAAGTACTGTCAGTGATAAAAGGTTAAAAGAATGACGAGCTGGGAAAAAAATTGCCCAGCTCGGCGAACAAGCGAACCAATTGTGCCCCCCGCTGAAGGTGTCAAAAGACATCGTCGCTAATGATCCGAGTATGGTGCCCGGTTATAGCAATCTTGGAGATTACCTGCCCGACGATGTACATTATGAAATCATGGAGGTGGACGAACAAAAATACCATTACGGGAAGCCTCTCGTCAAAGATGAAAGATCTCTAAGCACGATGATGCGAAGACTACATGATTGGTACATGAAAACCGGCAGAGAGTCTGATGGGATGGATACTTTGACGCTGAGAGTTAAACCGGAGCATGACCTCGTTCGAATTGATCTGCTGAGTGTTCCATTTGAGGATTTCTTCCAGTTTTACAATCAAAAGGCCCTCGATAAAACAACAATCACTTGCTACTGTCTGTAAGTAGTACTACTTCTGTCATTAAGTCTCTCTATATAGGTGAGCTCTTTCATTGCATGTATTTATACTTATCCTCACTATATTATGCAGATTGAAGATCGCCGAATTGAAGAAAAGACAAATCGGTGATATTGGGTTCATTAACACAAATCTCATAGATGCATATACGATTGAAAAACATCCCAAAGAAGCTGAGGCCAACTTGCTACAATCGTTGGTATTAAATCAAAACAAAGATATAATACTCTTTCCTTACAACTTCAAGTGAGTGTTACTGCCTTGTGCATATTCGGTTTCCCTTATTAGTCCAGGTTATGGTAATGTAATTGATGACTTATGCATGCATGCGCAGCTTCCACTATATTCTCGTAGAGATTAAGCTTGAGCAGGGAGTAGTAACCGTCTTAGACTCGAGACGAAAAGATCCCCAGGACTATGCGAATATGACTCAAATGCTCGAGAAGTAAGTTAAATCGATCATTATCCACCATATCAGCAACTTTGTTCATTTCCTGATATCATGTAATTGTTTTCTTTGTCTGGCAGGGTTTGGAGAAAATTCACCTCAAAAGCTCCGGGACTGCCGAAGAAGCTGCAATTTAATCACCCAAAAGTAAGTACTATAGTAGCATGTTCCGCGCATCTCCTAGTGATCAAGCGCTAGTTTCATCAATACCATTTAGCATGCTTGCTTATCAGTTTGATTGACCTCTATTTCTTGTAAAGTGGTTGTGGCAGGAACCCGGGAATAATTACTGTGGATACTACGTTTGCGAGTCCATCCGCTACACGACCTGTGAGCGGGGCTACACTGAAGAACAATATGAAGTGCGTAAGCAATAATATTCACAATTTTATTTTATTACCATCATTTGTGTTGAGTTTCATTTATTCATATATATATTTATTGACCCCCTTCTTCAAATTAGATGTTTCGGAAGCGGGATGAACTCCTAGCACCAGATCGTATGCGAGGAATTCAAGAGGAATTGGCGGCATTCTTCCTTGACCACGTGATCGCTGAAAATGCAGAATACTATGTGGACCCTGTGTTCCTACTATTTAATTAGGAGATTGTATTGTAAGAGATAATTATTGTATATATGTAGCCGGTAGTGTCGGATAGATATACGAGAACTTGTTGTTCGACCAATATGTCGGAGAAGGAGAGGTGGTCGATATCACTTCTCTCTGTATGCATATGTTCATGACGATCTTCTGTTTCCTTCATTTGATTACTAGCTAGCGTCTCTACTCCTCTCCATACGTATATAGTACGTAGCGTCGACCAAGCACGAAGATAAGAGAGGACACTTCTCTCTATTAATTAGCTAGCTAACACAATATATGAAACACCTAAATTAACCCCCCAAAACCCCTAAACCACCCCCTTTCAAAAAAACAAAAACCTCTGGTCCTGCCAGCTGCTGACGCATGGATGCCTATTGGCCCCGGTTGGTGACACCAACCGGGACAAAAGGCCCTGCCTATTGGTCCCGGTTGGTGGCACCAACCGGGACCACAGGCCCTCCTGCCTGGGCTCCCCGCACCGGCCACGTGGACGGCCTTTAGTCCCAGTTCTTGTAAGAACCGGGACTAAAGGGCTAGGGCATTAGTAACGACCCTTTAGTCCCGGTTCTAGAACCGGGACTAACGGCCCTTATGAACCGGGGTAAAAGCCCCTTTTCCTACTAGTGATATAAGTTGTTGTGGGATTTTCAAATGGCTGCATAGACAACTTCGAAACAAGAAACGAAGCAAGGCTTATATCACTTGTCGATAATGCTATTTAAACAATTTTTCAGTTTCAAAAAAATAGAAAATCTACCATGATGGATCAAAACGGTTGAAAATGTACCAGATTATCAGATTTCTATAGGTAAGTTGCTATCTAAGGTGCATATAGATGCACGGACTACCCTCAAAGCATGAATTGTGGAACCGATTTCGAAAATGTCGATGACGCTCCATCAATAAGTTTTCTGTTTTGAAGAAAACGAAAACCTATAGTGATGGATCAAAAGCGAACAAAATTGGTGATGAAATTATATGATTACTAGTTATAAGTTGTTATACAAGATCAATATGGTCGAATATATAACTTCCGAAGCTTGAAACAAAGTAATGCTGGTGGAATGTCTAAAAGATGCAATTTAAGTTTTCTTTATAGAAAATAAAAAATCTATTTTTAACGAATCAAAAGTTTATGTAAATGTGCTAAACATGAATAATTTATGTGGATAAGCTGTTATATGACTTACATACGGCAGTCGAGACTGCTCTCAAAGACTGGAATGATGGAAAAGATGTTATAATGTGTCGAATGTCCTATTTAAATGATTACTAAGTTTCAAAGGAGGAGAAAATGTAAAGTAATAAATCAAAAGGTTATGAAAAACTACTAAAAAATATGTGACGCCAACATATATAAGTTTTTTCTAGGATTTTTCAAATGCGGCATAGACAACTTCGAAACAAGAAAAGAAGCAAGGCTTCTATCACTTGTCGATAATGCTACTTAAACAAGTTTTTAGTTTCGCAAAAATAGAAAATCTACCATGATGGATCAAAACGGTTAAAATGGACTAAATTATCTGATTTCTATAGGTAAGTTGCTGTCTGAGGTGCATATAAATGCACATACTACCCTTGAAGCATGAAATGGTGGAAATGATTTCGAAATATGTCGATGACGCTTCATTCATAAGTTTTCAGTATTGAACAAAGTGAAAATCTATAGTGATGGATCAAAAGGGAAAAAATTGGTGATGAAATTACATGATTAGTAGTTATATGTTGTTATACGAGATCCATATGGTCAAACATACAACTTCCGAAGCTTGAAAGGAAGAAAGGCTGGTGGAATGTCTAAATGATGCTATTTAAGTAAGTTTTCTTTTTAGCGAATAAAAAATCAGCGGCAACGGATCAAAAGTTTACGTAAAGGTGCTAAACATGAATAATTTATGTGGATAAGCTGTCCTATGACTTCCATACGGCGGTCGAGACTACTCGCATAGAATGGAATGATGGAAAGGCTGTTATAATGTATCGAATGTCCTATTTAAATGGGCACTGAGTTTCAAAGGAGGACAAAATGTAAAGTAATAAATCAAAAGGTTATGAAAAACTACTAAAAGTTATGTGACTTCTACATATATAAGTTGTTGTGGGATTTTCAAATGGCTGCATAGACAACTTGGAAACAAGAAACGAAGCAAGGCTTATATCACTTGTCGATAATGCTATTTAAACAATTTTTCAGTTTCAAAAAAATAGAAAATCTACCATGATGGATCAAAACGGTTGAAAATGTACCGGATTATTAGATTTCTATAGGTAAGTTGCTATCTAAGGTGCATATAGATGCACGGACTACCCTCAAAGCATGAAATGGTGGAAACGATTTCCGAAAATGTCGATGACGCTCCATCAATAAGTTTTCTGTTTTGAAGAAAACGAAAATCTATAGTGATGGATCAAAAGCGAACAAAATTGGTGATGAAATTATATGATTACTAGTTATAAGTTGTTATACAAGATCAATATGGTCGAATATATAACTTCCGAAGCTTGAAACGAAGTAATGCTGGTGGAATGTCTAAATGATGCAATTCAAGTTTTCTTTATAGCAAATAAAAAATCTATTTTTAACGGAACAAAAGTTTATGTAAATATGCTAAACATGAATAATTTATGTGGATAAACTGTTTTATGACTTACATACGGCAGTCGAGACTGATCTCAAAGACTGGAATGATGGAAAAGATGTTATAATGTGTCGAATGTCCTATTTAAATGATTACTAAGTTTCAAAGCAGGAGAAAATGTAAAGTAATAAATCGAAAGGTTATGAAAAACTACTAAAAAATATGTGACGCCAACATATATAAGTTTTTTGTAGGATTTTTCAAATGGCGGCATAGACAACTTCGAAACAAGAAAAGAATCAAGGCTTCTATCACTTGTCGATAATACTATTCAAACAATTTTTTAGGTTCGCAAAAATAGAAAATCTATCATGATGGATCAAAACGGTTGAAAAAATGTACCAAATTATCTAATTTCTATAGGTACGTTGCTATCTGACGTGCATATAAATGCACATACTACCCTTGAAGCATGAAATGGTGAAAATGATATCGGAATATGTCGATGACGCTTCATTCATAAGTTTTCAGTTTTGAACAAAGTGAAAATCTATAGTGATGGATCAAAAGGAACAAAGTTGGTGATGAAATTATATGATTACTAGTTATATGTTGTTATACGAGATCCATATGGTCAAACATACAACTTCCGAAGCTTGAAAAGAAGAAAGGCTGGTGGAATGTCTAAATGGTGCTATTTAAGTAAGTTTTATTTTTAGCGAATAAAAATCAGCGGCAACGGACCAAAAGTTTACGTAAAGGTGCTAAACATGAATAATTTATGTGGATAAGCTGTCCTATGACTTCCGTAAGGCGGTCGAGACTACTCTGAAAGAATGGAATGATGAAAAGGCTATTATAATGTATCGAATGTCCTATTTAAATGGGCACTGAGTTTCAAAGGAGGACAAAATGTAAAGTAATAAATCAAAAGGTTATGAAAAACTACTAAAAGTTATGTGACTCCTACATATATAAGTTGTTGTGGGATTTTCAAATGGCTGCATAGACAACTTCGAAACAAGAAACGAAGCAAGGCTTATATCACTTGTTGATAATGCTAGTTAAACAATTTTTTAGTTTCAAAAAAATAGAAAATCTACCATGATGGATCAAAACGGTTGAAAATGTACCAGATTATCAGATTTCTATAGGTAAGTTGCTATCTAAGGTGCATATAGATGCACGGACTACCCTCAAAGCATGAAATGGTGAAAACGATTTCGGAAAATGTCGATGACGCTCCATCAATAAGATTTCTGATTTGAAGAAAACGAAAATCTATAGTGATGGATCAAAAGCGAACAAAGTTGGTGATGAAATTATATGATTACTAGTTATAAGTTGTTATACAAGATCAATATGGTCGAATATATAACTTCCGAAGCTTGAAACGAAGTAATGCTGGTGGAATGTCTAAATGATGCAATTTAAGTTTTGTTTATAGCAAATAAAAAATCTATTCTTAACGGATCAAAAGATTATGTAAATGTGCTAAACATGAATAATTTACGTGGATAAGTTGTTCTATGACTTACATACGGCAGTGGAGACTGCTCTCAAAGACTGGAATGATGGAAAAGATGTTATAATGTGTCGAATGTCCTATTTAAAAGATTACTAAGTTTCAAAGGGGGAGAAAATGTAAAGTAATAAATCAAAAGGTTATGAAAAACTACTAAAAAATATGTGACGCCAACATATATAAATTTTTTGTAGGATTTTTCAAATGGCGGCATAGACAACTTCGAAACAAGAAAAGAAGCAAGGCTTCTATCACTTGTCGATAATACTATTTAAACAAGTTTTTAGGTTCGGCAAAATAGAAAATCTACCATGATGGATCAAAACGGTTGAAAAAATGTACCAAATTATCTAATTTCTATAGGTACGTTGCTATCTGAGTTGCATATAAATGCACATACCTTGAAGCATGAAATGGTGCAAATGATTTCGGAATATGTCGATGACGCTTCATTCATAAGTATTCAGTTTTGAACAATGTGAAAATCTATAGTCACTACTAGAAAAAGGGCTATAGATGGGATTGACACTAATGGCGCACCAGACAAGGGGTGCGCCATTAGTATATACTAATGGCGCACGACCTTCTGATACGCCATTAGAGTTGAAACTACTAATGGCGCACCAGGCGCAGGGTGCCATTACTAGTTGTAACTAGTAATGGCGCACCTGGCCCAGGGTGCGCCATTAGTATCAAAAAATAAATTTAACTAGTGCGCCTGTCCAAACATACTAATGGCGCATCCAGACACAGTGCGCCATTACTAGTTGTAACTAGTAATGGCGCACCTGTCCCAGGGTGCGCCATTAGTATCAAAAAAAAAAATTTAACTAGTGCGCCTGTCCAAACATACTAATGGCGCATTCAGACACAGTGCGCCATTACTAGTTGTAACTAGTAATGGCGCACCTGGCCCAGGGTGCGCCATTAGTATCAAATTTTTTTTAACTAGTGCGCATGTCCAAACATACTAATGGCGCACCACCTGAATGTGCGCCATTAGTAACTAGTGCGCCTTTCCTCTATCCTCTTCTCCCCTAAATAACCCCGCCGTACCGCTCTGCCATGGCCGCCGCCACACTCCGCTCCGCCCTCCTCTCCTCCTGCGCCCTCCGCCGGCTCGCCTCCGCCTCCGCGCCGCGCGCCCCCCGCCTCGCCCAGCCCAAGGTCTCCGGGCGAACTGATATACTAGATCGTCGCGCTTCTCGCACTCGCGCTCACGGTTTCTGATCGGGGTTCTGCAGGTGCAGGGGTTCGCCCGGGCTCGCCGGTCCTACCCAGCCGCGTTCGCCGCCTCCGCCATGTCGACGTCGTCGGGGGCCAAGGAGGCGCCGGCCAACAACCCGGGCCTTCAGGCCGAGGTCGACCCCGCCACCAAGGGCTACTTCATGCAGCAGACAGTAAGCCGATCCTTCCCGTTTCCTGCTTCGTTTTAGCTGCCGATTGAGCGGGCATGCGTGGTATTGGATTCGAGTTTGCGCCTTCGTGGGTTTGATCTGTGGAGTGGAAGGGAGTTTTGTGGCTGGATTTGGCCGAAGCAATCTGTCGAACAGTTGGTGGTCCGTACGTGCTTGCTGTGGCAGGTTATAGAATTGGGAGAAAACAACACTTACCGAGGACTAAGTGATGGGTGTTGTTAGTTCCATGTGATAATTTCGAGCAGCGTTGTTGGTTTTGCAGCTGCAGTGTCAACTTAGCATCCCACTCTGTTTGGCCCAGTATTGCCGCTGTGCATATGTTTTATTACTGCACCACGTATGGTATGGAGTTGTTTATGTGGAATGCTGGAAACTGTGTGTATGTGTAGGATATGCAATTCATCGTAGGCTTTCATGGGGTTACATTTTCGACAGGGCTGCTTTCAATGCTTTGCAATAGGCTCAGGAAATTCTTAGTGTTAATGCACCAGGCCATGAAACTTCATTTGTTCTGCAATTGGTCGAAAGTCGGTGGACCAGCTTGTTACTAGCAGTATTTCTGGTTGTCCCAGTCGGTTGCTGTTGCCATAATGAATTATTTTCTCTCTTCTTTTTTTTGTCCCAGCTTGTACACTAAATCCACTTTACTAAAGATTTTTTTGGCCAATTCTTTAGGCTTCCTTGGTAGTGTAGATTCAAGAAAATTTTATAAAATTTATTCATTCTTTCTTCACTTTTTTTTATTTGTATGTTCTCTACTGTTGAGTTAATTTAGTTGCAACCATAACAAGTATGCTCTGTATTCAGTTCAACTAACAGTTTTTGTAGTTATTGTTAAAATAAACTGCTTTTTTAAGTAAGGGAAAATGTTCCCATTGTTTTATTTCATTAACCATATATATATATATATATATATATATATAGAAAATTTATTCTAATTTGTTGTCCTTAATTGCCGAAGGAGCCTTTTTTGGGTACATGCTATGCAATTTTCATATGTATAACTGTAATGAACATACAGTACTGGAAAATTTTATCTGTGAGTTGCATGACGACAATGTTAGATCCCTTACCATTTTTAACTTTGTATGCATGAACAGATGAACACTCAATACAGTAATTTTCATATTTGGGAGGTGTAATTTTTAAAACTAGTGACAATGGGAAATCCTTATCGGTGTTCTTTTATTCTAGTTAACATAACATAGTGTTAGTTGGAGAACCCATGATGGGAACAATTACGTTCCCTTGAATTACTAGGCTAAATATGCTCCTTTTTTGCAATTGCCAGCTTTAAAAGCTCATAAATGCTAATTCAACTGAGATTGATTGGGAACGTTCCTTCTATTTGAATTTAGTCACTCACACGTCATATACTGTCACAGTGGCATTGTGCAGGTATGTTTCTGTGGCACTTCTGCTAAGATCATACAAGCTTTGTATGCTCTGAACAATTAGCTATAACTATGCATAAGAACAACTGCAAACCTTTTTGGGTGATCTATTGAGGTGTTATGGCTGGTGTGCGAGACACTGGAGTTGAGACATATATTCAGGAGGCGCCACCGTATAGAAGAGGTGTAATAACGGTGGTGCAGAGTGTGTGTGTGTGTGTTCAGCATCGATGTGGCCTTGTGTTGAGCTGTAGGCTATATAAGCCAGTCTGTACCTAGAGAATGGTTAAGCTGAACAAATCGAGAGAAATCTACCAATTAGCCTCCTACTCTCAGTTATTCCTCTTCTTCTCCAAGCCTTCGTGTTTACTATCTTCATCGCGTCTTGGCAGATCGCCAATGGCAACGGGGTGCTAAATGAAGTAAATCCTTATATTAATACAACACTTTTGGTCTGTTAGCTATAGTCAGTTAAAGAACTCCCCAGATTTTTGGTTCATAGTTTCTCACCCTTTATCAAAATCTGAGACGGTTGGCAAATAATGATTGTCATGTCATCTAATTCCGTATTGAAACAGCATTCTCTGTTTCAACTAAATGTTGCGAAACGGGTCTGGGTTGTTGGTACAATCACACTTTTTTCATTAGCTGGCTGAACAATTTGTGACCGCAAATTTATCTTTCAGCTTGAGTTTGCCCTGGAATGTTAAGGGACTCACAAATCTTAGAGTGCCAGTAGTATCAATTGTCATGCACAACAAAACCTTTTTTTTCATAACTCCCCTCAGTAATATTTAATGGTTGGTTATGTGCTTCTTCTAATCTACTTCCACAGTATCAGCAATCTTCGCAATCGTGCAGACAAAAGCAAGCGGTTGCCTCCAATTTACAAGGTTTCAAAACCTGTGTATGCATCCCCTAGCCGTGTAAATTTCCGCCTTGATCAAAGAAAGGTAATTTTTTTTTCTGGCATCATCTTTTCAGAGAGACTGCCTTTCAATATAAATAATCTGTCGTAACTCACATCCCTTTAATAGGCTGTAGAGACAGTACCTGCATATCCGAACATTTATTTCTCAGTTGATGACTTCGATGATCCTTTTGATGCTGTGGTGAGTTCTGATTTACTTCTCCCAAAAATTACATAACATTGTGTTCTGGCAATACTTTGCAAATATTGTAGATGCCTGCGGTTTTATCACTGATGTTCCGTGGTTTTCCTTCAGATGGCTTTGACCATATACTTTCTAAGTTAACCATAAAGAGTAAAGTGATCTTGTAAATTTGAGCAGGTTTTGTCAGACCCAGAACACTGCTATTGTGTGATTCTCAATGTGCATGATGGGGCAGCATTTCCTGAAAAAAGCGAATCAAGCAATGTCGGTTCAAATATACAATCTGGGATCAACTCTGGGAGCAGTGGAGAGAACCCACCAAAGGTTCACTCTCTTCCTAAATGAAGGTTTCATCGTGATGACCGCAGCTCTCTTCTATGTGATGGTAGTTTAGATGATCGATATCGACTTGTAATGTGAAGACAAACTCGTGGTCTCGAGACTTGTAATATAATGTTCTATCTTTGTTCGGTCTTTTCAATTCGGAGACTAATATGATGAATTGTATTCGGAGACTAAAATGATGAATTGTATTCAGAGACTAATCTTCTATTGTATTCGATGAATCTGTTGTTGATGTGTGCTGTCTATATTTTGTCCAATTATACATTTTGTAACCTGTGCAAAAAACAGAAAAATAAAAAATAAAAAAAACCTAATATTCATACTAATGGCGCATCACATCATAGTGCGCCATTAGTATGCCAGAGGATACTAATGGCGCATCACTAAACAGTGCGCCATTAGTATGCCGAAGTTACTAATGGCGCATCCAGTTGTGGTGCGCCATTAGTATGCCAAAGCACCTGGGTATAGATGGCCCCCTGGGAGGCATACTAATGGCGCACTGTTGTATATACTAATGGCGCATCTGGGGTGCGCCATTAGTATACCAGATACTAATGGCGCACCAGTGGTGCGCCATTATTAAAATATACTAATGGCGTGCTACTAATGGCGCACCACTAATGCGCCATTAATAGCCAAATTAGGTGCGCCATTAGTAGGCCTTTTCCTAGTAGTGAGTGATGGATCAAAAGGGAACAAAATTGGTGATGAAATTATATGATTACTAGTTATAAGTTGTTATACGAGATCCATATGGTCAAACATACAACTTCCGAAGCTTGAAAGGAAGAAAGGCTGGTGGAATGTCTAAATGATGCTATTTAAGTAAGTTTTCCTTTTAGCGAATAAAAAATCAGCGGCAACGGACCAAAACTTTACGTAAACGTGCTAAACATGAATAATTTATGTGGATAAGCTGTCCTATGACTTCCATACGGCGGTCGAGACTACTCTCAAAGAATGGAATGATGGAAAGGTTGTTATAATGTATCGAATGTCCTATTTAAATGGGCACTGAGTTTCAAAGGAGGACAAAATATAAAGTAATAAATCAAAAGGTTATGAAAAACTACTAAAAGTTATGTGACTCCTACATATATAAGTTGTTGTGGGATTTTCAAATGGCGGCATAGACAACTTCGAAACAAGAAACGAAGCAACGCTTCTATAACTTGTCGATAATGCTATTTAAACAATTTTTCAATTTCAAAAAAATAGAAAATCTACCATGATGGATCAAAATGGTTGAAAATGTACCAGATTATCAGATTTCTATAGGTAAGTTGCTATCTAAGGTGCATATAGATGCACGGACTACCCTCAAAGCATGAAATGGTGGAAACGATTTCGGAAAATGTCGATAACACTCCATCAATAAGTTTTTTGTTTTGAAGAAAACGAAAATCTATAGTGATGGATCAAAAGCGAACAAAATTAGTGATGAAATTATATGATTACTAGTTATAAGTTGTTATACAAGATCAATATGGTCGAATATATAACTTCCGAAGCTTGAAACGAAGTAATGGTGGTGGGATGTCTAAATGATGCAATTTAAGTTTTCTTTATAGCATATAAAAAAATCAATTTTTGACGGATCAAAAGTTTATGTAAATGTGTTAAACATGAATAATTTACGTGGATAAGCTGTTCTATGACTTACATACGGCAGTCGAGACTGCTCTCAAAGACTGGAATGATGGAAAAGCTGTTATAATGTGTCGAATGTCCTATTTAAATGATTACTAAGTTTCAAAGGAGGAGAAAATGTAAAGTAATAAATGAAAAGGTTATGAAAAACTACTAAAAAATATGTGACTCCAACAAATATAAGTTTTTTGTAGGATTTTTCAAATGGCGGCATAGACAGCTTCGAAACAACAAAAGAAGCAAGGCTTCTATCACTTGTCAATAATACTATTTAAACAAGTTTTTAGGTTTGCAAAAATAGAAAATCTACCATGATGGATCAAAACGGTTGAAAAAATGTACCAAATTATCTAATTTCTATAGGTACGTTGCTATCTGAGGTGCACATAAATGCACATACTACCCTTGAAGCGTGAAATGGTGGAAATGATTTCGGAATATGTCGATGACACTTCATTCATAAGTTTTCAGTTTTAAACAAAGTGAAAATCTATAGTGATGGATCAAAAGGAACAAAATTGGTGATGAAATTATATGATTACTAGTTATATGTTGTTATACGAGATCCATATGGTCAAACATACAACTTCCGAAGCTTGAAAGGAAGAAAGGCTGGTGGAATGTCTAAATGATGCTATTTAACTAAGTTTTCTTTTTCACGAATAAAATATCAGCGGCAACGGACCAAAAGTTTATGTAAATGTGCTAAACATGAATAATTTATGTGGATAAGCTATCCTATGACTTCCGTACGGCTGTCGAGACTATTCTCAAAGAATGGAATGATGGAAAGGCTGTTATAATGTATCGAATGTCCTATTTAAATGGGCACTGAGTTTCAAATGAGCACAAAATGCAAAGTAATAAATCAAAAGGTTATGAAAAGCTACTAAAAATTAGGTGACTCCTACATTTATAATTTGTTGTAGGATTTACAAATGGCGGCATAGACAAGTTCGAAACAAGAAACAAAGCAAAGCTTCTTTCACTTGTCGATAATGCTATTTAAATAGTTTTTCAGTTTCAAAAAAATAGAAAATCTACCATGATGGATAAAAACGGTGGAAAATGTACCAAATTATCATATTTCTATAGGTAAGTTGCTATCTAAGGTGCATATAGATGCTCGGTCTACCCTCGAAGCATGAAATGGTGGAAACAGTTTCAGAATATGTCAATGACGCTTCATTAATAAGTTTAACGTTTTGAACAAAATGAAAATCTATAGTGATGGATCAAAAGGAAACAAAATTGGTGATGAAATTATATGATTACTAGTTATATGTTGTTATCTAAGATCAATATGGTCGAATATATAACTTCCGAAGCTTGAAATCAAGAAATGCTGGTGGACTGTCTAAATGATGCTATTTAAGTAAGTTCTCTTTTTAGTGAATAAAAAATCTACGGTAACGGATCAAAAGTTTATGTAAAGGTTCTAAAGATGAATAATTTATATGGATAAGTTGTTCTATGACTTCCATACGGTGGTCGAGACTACTCTCAAAGAATGGAATGATGGAAAGGCTGTTATAATGTGACGAATGTCCTATTTAAATGAGTACTGAGTTTCAAAGGAGGAGAAAAATGTCAAGTAATAAATCAAATGGTTATGAAAAACTCCTAAAAAATATGTGACACCTACAAATATAAGTTGTTGTAGGATTTTCAAATGGCGGCATAGACAAGTTTGAAACGAGAAAAGAAGCAAGGCTTCAATCACTTGCCGGTAATGCTATTTAAAGATGTTTTCGGTTGGGCAAAAATGGAAAATCTACAATGATGGATCAAAATGGTTAAAAAATGTACCAAATTATTTGATTTCTATAGGTAAGTTGCTATCTGGGGTGCATATAAATTTACAAAGTACCCTCGAAGCATGAAATAGTGGAAACGATTTCGGAATATGTCGATCAATATGGACGAATATAAAACTTCCTATGCTTGAAAGGAAGAAATGCTGGTGAAATGTCTAAATGATGCTATTTAAGTAAGTTTTCATTTTAGCGAATAAAAAATTACGGTAATGGATCAAAAGTTTATGTAAAGATGCTAAACATGAATATTTTTTTTGGATAAGCTGTTTTATGACTTCCATACGGTGGTCGAGACTACTCTCAAAGAAAAGAATGATGGAAACGCTGTTATAATGTGTCGAATGTCCTATTTAAAAGGGTACTAAGTTTCAAAGGAGGAGAAAATCTAAAGTAATAAATCAAAAGGTTATGAGAAACTACTAAAAAATATGTGACTCCTACATATATATAAGTTGTTGCAGGGTTTTCAAATGGCGGCATAGACAACTTCGAAACAAGAAAAGAAGCAAGGCTTCTATCACTTATTGATAATGCTATTTAAACAGGTTTTCAGTTTCACAAAAATAGGAAAAACGGTTAAAAATGTACCAAATTATCTGATTTCTACAGGTAAGTTGCGAATAAGAAATCAGTGGTAACGGATCAAAAGTCTATGAAACAGTGCTAAACATGAATAATTTATGTGGATAAGCTGTCCTATGGCTTCCGTACGGCGGTCGAGACTACTCTCAAAGAATAGAATGATGTAAAGGCTCTTATAATGTATCGAATGTCCTATTTAAATGGGCACTGAGTTTCAAAGGAGGACAAAATGTAAAGTAATAAATCAAAAGGTTATGAAAAACTACTAAAAGTTATGTGACTCTTACATATATAAGTTGTTGTGGGATTTTCAAATGGCTGCATAGACAACTTCGAAACAAGAAACGAAGCAAAGCTTATATCACTTGTCGATAATGCTATTTAAACAATTTTTCAGTTTCAAAAAAAATAGAAAATCTACAATGATGGATAAAAACGGTTGAAATTGTACCAGATTATCAGATTTCTATTGGTAAGTTGCTATCTAAGGTGCATATAGATGCACGGACTACCCTCAAAGCATGAAATGGTGGAAACGATTTCGGAAAATGTCGATGACGCTCCATCAATAAGTTTTCTGTTTTGAAGAAAACGAAAATCTATAGTGATGGATCAAAAGCGAACAAAATTGGTGATGAAATTATATGATTACTAGTTATATGTTGTTATACAAGAGGAATATGGTCGAATATATAACTTCCGAAGCTTGAAACGAAGTAATGCTGGGGGAATGTCTAAATGATGCAATTTAAGTTTTCTTTATAGCAAATAAAAAATCTATTTTTAACGGATGAAAAGTTTATGTAAAGGTGCTAAACATGAATAATTTATGTGGATAAGCTGTTCTATGACTTACATACGGCGGTCGAGACTGCTCTCAAAAAATGGAATGATGGAAAGGCTGTTATAATGTGTCGAATGTCCGATTTAAATGGGCACTGAGTTTCAAAGGAGGATAAATTGTAAAGTAATAAATCAAAAGGTTATGAAAAACTACTAAAAATTATGTGACTCCTACATATATATAAGTTATTGTAGGATTTTTCAAATTGCGGCATAGACAACTTCGAAACAGGAAAAGAAGGAAGGCTTCTATCACTTGTCGATAATGCTATTTAAACAAGTTTTTAGTTTCGCAAAAATAGAAAAATCTACCATGATGGATCTAAACAGTTAATTTTTTTTACCAAATTATATGATTTCTATAGGTAAGTTGCTATCCGAGGTGCATATAAATGCACATACTACCCTTGACGCATGAAATGGTGGACACAATTTCGGAATATGTCGATGATGCTTCATTCATAACTTCTCAGTTTTGAACAAAGTGAAAATCTATAGTGATGGATCAAAAGGGCACAAAATTGTTGACTAAATTATATGATTACTAGTTATAAGGTGGTATACGTGATCCAGATGGTCAAACATGCAACTTCCAAAGTTTGAAAGAAAGAAAGGCTGGTGAAATGTCTAAATGATGCTATTTAAGTAAGTTTTATTTTTAGCGAATAAAAAATCAGCGGCAACGGATCAAAAGTTTACGTAAAGGTGCTGAACATGAATAATTTATGTGGATAAACTGTCCTATGACTTCCATACGGCGGTCGAGACTACTCTCAAACAATGGAATGATGGAAAGGCTATTATAATGTATCGAATGTCCTTTTTAAATGGTACTAAGTTTCAAAGGAGGACAAAATGTAAAGTAATAAATCAAAAGGTTATGAAAAACTACTAAAAATTATGTGAATCCTACATATATAAGTTGTTGTACGATTTTCAAATGGCGGCATAGAAAACTATGAAACAAGAAACGAAGCAAGGCTTCTATCACTTGTCGATAATGCTATTTTAAAAAAATTCAGTTTCAAAAAAATAGGAAATCTACCATGATGGATCAAAATAGTTGAAAATGTACCAAATTATTAGATTTCTATAGGTAAGTTGATATCTAAGGTGCATATATATGCACGGACTACCCTCGAAGCATGAAATGGTGGAAACTATTTCGGAAAATGTCGATGACGCTTCATCAATAAGTTTTCTGTTTAGAAAAAATGAAAATCTATATTGATGGATCAAAAGCGAACAAAATTGGTGATGAAATTATATGATTACTAATTATAAGTTGTTATACAAGAACAATATGGTCGAATATATAACTTCCGAAGCTTGAAACGAAGTAATGCTGGTGGAATATCTAAATGATGCTATTTAAGTTTTCTTTATAGCCAATAAAAATCTATTGTAACGGATCAAAAGTTTATGTAAATGTGCTAAACATGAATAATTTATGTGGATAAGCTGTTCTATGACTTACAGACGACAGTCGAGACTGCTCTCAAAGACTGAAATGATGGAAAGGCTGTTATAATGTGTCGAATGTCCTATTCAAATGAGTACTAAGTTTCAAAGAAGAAGAAAATGTAAAGTAATAAATCAAAAGGTTATAAAATACTACTAAAAAAATATGTGACGCCTACATATATAAATTGTTGTAGGGTATTTCAAATGGCGGCATAGACAACTTCGAAACAAGAAAAGAAGCAAGGCTTCTATCACTTGTCGATAATGCTATTTAAACAAGTTTTTAGTTTCGCAAAAATATAAAATCTACCATGATGGATCAAAATGGTTAAAAAATGCACTAAATTATCTGATTTGTATAGGTAAGTTGCTATCTGAGGTGCATATAAATGCACATACTACCCTTGAAGCATGAAATAGTGGAAACGATTTTGGAATATATCGATAACGCTTCATTCATAAGTTTCCAGTTTTGAACAAAGTGAAAATCTATAGTGATGGATCAAAAGGGAACAAAATTGGTGATGAAATTATATGATTACTAGTTATAAGGTGTTATACGAGATCCAGATGGTCAAACGTGCAACTTCCGAAGCTTGAAAGGAAGAAAGGCTGGTGGAATGTGTAAATGATGCTATTTAAGTAAGTATTCTTTTTAGCGAATAAAAAATCCGTGGCAACGGATCAAAAGTTTACGTAAACGTGATAAACATTAATAATTTATGTGGATAAGCTGTCCTATGACTTCCATACGGCGGTCGAGACTACTCTCAAAGAATGGAATGATGGAAAGGCTGTTATAATGTATCGAATATCCTATTTAAATGGGCACTGAGTTTTGAGGGAGGAAAAAAATGTAAAGTAATAAATCAATAGGTTATGAAACACTACTAAAAATTATGTGACTCCTACATATATAAGTTGTTGTAGGATTTTCTAATGGCGCCATAGAAAACTTCGAAACAAGAAACGAAGCAAGGCTTGTATCACTTGTCAATAAATGCTATTTAAACAATTTTCCAGTTTCAAAAAAATAGAAAATCTACCATGTTGGTTCAAAACGGTAGAAAATGTACGACATTATCAGATTTCTATAGGTAAGTTGCTATCTAAGGTGCATATAGATGCATGGTCTACGCTCGAAGCATGAAATGCTGGAAACGATTTGGAAATATGTCAATGACGCTTCATTAATAAGTTTACTGTTTTGAACAAAATGAAAATCTATAGTGAAGGATCAAAAGGAAAGAAAAATGACTACCATACGGGGGTCGAGACTACTCTGAATGAATGGAATGATGGAAAGGCTATTATAATGTATCGAATGTCCTATTTAAATGAACACTGAGTTTCAACGGAGGATGAAATGTAAAGTAATAAATCAAAAGGTTATAAAAAACTACTAAATTATGTGACTCCTACATATATAAGTTGTTGTAGGATTTTGAAATGGCGGCATTGACAACTTCGAAACAAGAAACGAAGCAAGGCTTCTATCACTTGTCGATAATGCTATTTAAACAATATTTCAGTTCTTAAAAAATTAGAAAATCTACCATGATGGATCAAAACGGTGAAAATGTACCAAATTATCAGATTTTATAGGTAAGTTGCTATCTAAGGTGCATATAGATGCACGGACTACCCTCGAAGCATGAAATGGTGGAAACGATTTCAGAATATGTCAATGACGCTTCATTAATAAGTTTACTGTTTTTCAATAAAATGAAAATCTATAGTGATGGATCAAAAGGGAACAAAATTCGTGATGAAATTATATGATTACTAGTTATAAGTTTTTATCTAAGATCAATATGGTCGAATATATAACTTCGGAAGCTTGAAATGAAGAAATGCTGGTGGAATGTCTAAATGATGCTATTTAAGTTTTCTATTTAGCAAATAAAAAATCTACGGTAACGCATAAACAGTTTATGTAAAGGTGCTACACATGAATAATTTATGTGGATAAGTTATTCTATAACTTACATACGGCGGTCGAGACTGCTCTCAAAAAATGGAATGATAGAAAGGCTGTTATAATGTGTCAGGTGTCCTATTTAAATAAGTACTAAGTTTCAAAATAGGAGGAAATGTAAATTAATAAATCAAAAGGTTATGAAAAATTACTAAAAAATATGTGACGCTTACATATATAAGTTGTTGTAGGATTTTTCAAATGGCAGCATAGACAACTTTGAAACAAGAAAAGAACCAAGGCTTTTATCAATTGTCGATAATGCTATCTAAATAAGTTTTCAGTTTCGCAAAAATAGAAAATCTACCAAGATGGATCAAAACGGTTAACAAATGTACCAAATTATATGATTTCTATAGGTAAGTTGCTATCTGAGGTGCATGAAAATGCACATAGTACGCTTGAAGCATGAAATGGTGGAAGCAATTTCGGAATATGTCGATGTCGCTTCATTCAAAAGTTTTCAGTTTTAAACAAAGTGAAAATCTATAGTGATGGATCAAAAGGGAACAAAATTGGTGATGAAATTATACGATTACTACTTGTAAGTTGTTATACGAGATCTATATGGTCAAACATACAACTTCCGAAGCTTGAAAGTAAGAAATGCTGGTGGAATGTCTAAATGATGCTATTTAAGTAAGTTTTCTTTTTAGCGAATAAAAACTCAATGGTAACTTATCATAAGTTTACGTAAAGGTGTTAAACATGAATAATTTATATGGATAAGCTGTTCTATAACTTCCATACGGGGGTCGAGACTACTCTGAAAGAATGGAATGATGGAATTGCTGTTATAATGTATCGAATGTCCTATTTAAATGGGCACTGAGTTTCAAAGGAGGATAAAATGTAAAGTAATAAATCAAAAGGTTATGAAAAACTACTAAAAATTATGTGACTCCTACATATATAAGTTGTTGTAGGATTTTTAAATGGCGGCATCAACAACTTCGAAACAAGAAACGAAGCAAGGCTTGTATCACTTGTCGATAATGGTATTTAAACAATTTTTCAGGTTTAAAAAAAATAGAAAATCTACCATGATGGATCAAAACGGTTGAAAATGTACCACATTATCAGATTTCTATAGGTAAGTTGCTATCTAAGGTGCATATAGATTTACGGGCTATCCTCGAAGCATGAAATGGTGGAAACGATTTCGGAATATGTCAATGACGTCATTAATAAGTTTACTGTTCTGAACAAAATGAAAATCTATAGTGATGGACCAAAAGGGAACAAAATTGGTGATTAAATTATATGATTACTAGTTATAAGTTGTTATCTAAGTTCAATATGGTCGAATATATAACTTCGGAAGCTTGAAATGAAGAAATGCTGGTGGAATGTCTAAATGATGCTATTTAAGTTTTCTATTTAGCAAATAAAAAATCTACGGTAACGCATCAAAAGTTTATGTAAAGGTGCTAAACATTAATAATCTATGTGGATAAGTTGTTCTATGACTTACATACGGCGGTCGAGACTGCTCTCAAAAAAATGGAATGATGGAAAGGCTGTTATAATGTGTCGAATGTCCTATTTAAATGAGTACTAAGTTTCAAAGGAGGAGAAAATGTAAAGTAATAAATCAAAAGGTTATGAAGAACTACTAAAAAATATGTGACGCCTACATATATAAGTTGTTGTAGGATTTTTCAAATGGCGGCATAGACAACTTCGAAACAAGAAAAGAAGCAAGGCTTCTATCACTTGTCGATAATGCTATTTAAATAAGTTTTTAGTTTCGCAAACATAACAAATCTACCACGATGGATCAAAACTGTTAATAAATGTACCAAATTATATGATTTTTATAGGTAAGTTGCTTTGTGAGGTGCATATAAATGCATATACTACCCTTGAAGCATGAAATGGTGGAAGTAATTTCGGAATATGTCGATGACGCTTCATTCATAATTTTTCAGTTTTGAACAAAGTGACAATCTATAGTGATGGATCAAAAGGGAACAAAATTGGTGATGAAATTATATGTTTACTAGTTATAAGTTGTTATACGAGATCCATATGGTCAAACATACAACTTACAAAGCTTGAAAAGAAGAAATACTGGTGGAATTTCTAGATGATGCTATTTAAGTAAGTTTTCTTTTTAGCGAATAAAAAATCAGCGGTAACGGATCAAAAGTTTACGTAAAGGTGCTGAACATGAATAATTTATGTGGATAAGCTGTTCTATGACTTCCATACGGGGGTCGAGACTACTCTGAATGAATGGAACGATGGAAAGGCTGTTATAATGTATCAAATGTCCTATTTAAATGGGCACTGAGTTTCAAAGGAGGATAAAATGTAAAGTAATAAATCAAAAGGTTATGAAAAACTATTAAAAAATATGTGACTCTGACATATATAAGTTGTTGTAAGATTTTCAAATGGCGGCATTGACAACTTCGAAACAAGAAACGAAGTGCGACACCCCCGATTCAATAGTACACTAATCATACACGCAAACGTGTACGATCAAGATTAGGGACTCACGGGAAGATATCACAACAGAACTCTAAAATAAAATAAGTCATACAAGCATTATAATACAAGCCAGGGGCCTCGAGGGCTCGAATACAAGTGCTCGATCATAGACGAGTCAGCGGAAGCAACAATATCTGAGTACAGACATAAGTTAACCAAGTTGGCATAAGATGGCTAGCACAAACTGCGATACGGATCGAAAGAGGCGAATGCCTCCTGCCTGGGATCCTCCTAAACTACTCCTGGTCGTCGGAGGCCTGAACATAGTAGTAGGCACCCGCGGTGTAGTAGGAGTCATCGTCGATGTTGGCGTCTGGTTCCTGGGCTCCAGCATCTGGTTGCGACAAGCAGGAAGATATGGAAAGGGGGGAAACAGGGAGAAAAGCAACCGTGAGTACTCATCCAAAGTACTCGCAAGCAAGGATCTACACTACATATGCATGGGCATCAGTGTAAAGGGGCAATATCGGTGGACTGAACTGCAGAATGCCAGAACAATAGGGGGATAGCTAGTCCTGTCGAAGACTACGCTTCTGGCAGCCTCTATCTTGCAGCATGTAGAAGAGAGTAGATGGTAAGTTCACCAAGTATCATCGCATAGCATAAACCTACCCGACGATCCTCTCCTTGTCGCCCTGTGAGAGAGTGATCACCGGGTTGTATCTGGCACTTGAAAGGGTGTGTTTTATTAAGTATCCGGTTCTAGTTGTCATAAGGTCAAGGTACAACTCCGGGTCGTCCTTTTACCGAATAGATAAACTTCCCTGCAGGGGTGCACCACATAACCCAACACGCTCGATCCCTCTGGCCGGGCACACTTTTCTAGGTGGTGTCCGGCCTCGGAAGATCAGCACGTCGCAGCCCCACCTAGGCACAACAGAGAGGTCAGCACGCCAGTCTAAATCCTATGCGCACAGGGGTCTGGGCCCATCGCCCATTGCACACCTACACGTTGCGTACGTGGACGGTGAGCAGACCTAGCAACTTCCATTACAAAGGAAGTTGCATTACGCGGTCCAACCCGGCGCGTGCCGCTCAGTCGCTGACGTCAAGAAGGCTTAGGCTGATACCACGACGTCGAGTGCCCATAATTGTTCCCGCGTAGTTGGTTAGTGCGTATAGGCCAGTGGCCTGACTCAGCTCAAATACCAAGATCTCATTAAGCGTGTTATTTTGAAGTAACCGCGGGCGCCGACAACGGCCAGGCCCACCTCTCACCTAGGTGGTCTCAACCTGCCCTGTCGCTCTACCACAAAGTAACAGTCGGGGGCCGTCGGGAACCCAGGCCCACCTCTACCGGGATGGAGCCACCTGTCCTTTCAGCCCCCACATTGTAATCACTTGCGGGTACTCTACGAGCCGACCCGACTTTAGTCACCACATGTATCATATAATATGTATGTAAGTATATACCCGTGATCACCTCTCGAGTGATCACGGCCCTGTAGTATAGCATGGCAGACGAACAAGAATGTAGGGCCACTGATGGAATAGTAGCATCCTATACTAAGCATTTAGGATTGCAGGTAAGGGTAACAACTGTAGCAACAGTGACAGGCTATGCAGCAGAATAGGATTAACCGAAAGCAGTAACATGCTACACTACTCTAATGCGAGCAGTAGAGAGAAGGAATAGGCAATATCTGGTGATCAAAGGGGGGGCTTGCCTGGTTGCTCTGGCAAGGAGGGGTCGTCAACAACGTAGTCGATCGGGGCACCAGCAGCGGCGCCAGTCTCTTAGTCTACCGGAGAGAAGAGGGGAAAGAAACAATGAATACAATGCAAACAGATGCATATCGATGCATGACAAGACAAGTAACAGTGCCAGGTGTGCCCTAACGCAGTAGGAGGTGATACCGACGAAGGGGGAAAATATCCCCGGTGTTTCGTGTTCTCAGACAAACGGACCGGAGGAGGAAAGTTGCATGTTCGCTATGCTAGGGACGTGTGGTTGGCAAACAGACTGCGTATTCGGATTTGTCTTGTCGTTTTGAGCAACTTTCATGTACAAAGTTTTTCCATCCGAGCTACGGTTTATTTTATATTAATTTTTAAAGTTTTAAATCATTTTCTAAATTATTATTATTAAATTAATTCGAAATTAGTATTACCGCATCAGCATGACGTCAGCAGTCAACAGAGGTGTTGACTGGTCAAACCGACATGAGGGTCCCGCATGTCATTTACTAATTAATTAACTAACAGTTAATTGGTTAATTAGTGATTAGATTTATCTAATTATTATTAATTTAGTTAATTAATTAATTATTATTTTAATTATTATTATTTTAATTCTTTTTTTATAAAAATGTTCTGGGGCTGGGCCCTCATGTCATTGGCCTAGAGGGGCCTATCGGGTTTGGGGAGCGGGGAGGAGCGCTGGGCAAGGGGAGGCGGCGGAGGGGTGTCCCGGTTCATACCACAAACCGGGACTAAAGGGCTGGTCCTAGTTGCGGCCAGTGTTTAGTCCCACCTCGCCAACCGAAGGGCGCTCACACCAGTTTATAAGCCCGTCCATCTCTCCCTTGTTGAGCTCCTCTGAAAGTGAAAATAGATGACCTTATACAGGGAATTTGACCTAAATTCATAGTAAATTTCTTTGAATTTCATAGCAATTTATTATGAATTTAGGTTGAATTTTCTCTATAGGCGCATCTATGTTCATTTTTTATAGTAAATAAAATAAATAAAACTTAATAAAATAAATAAAAATAAATAAACCATAATAAAATAAAATAAAATAAACTATAGTAACTAAAATAAATAAACCTTAATAAATTAAATAAAAATAGCAGCAGTAAAATAAATAAAAATAGCAGCAGTAAAATAGATAAA
>NC_057802.1:402609-414989 GCF_018294505.1 Triticum aestivum | reverse complement strand
AATTAAAGTAAAATACATAAGTAATTAGAAATAAAATAAATAAGTTTTTTGTTGTAAGTAGAAACAAAACAAAACAAATAAAGCAAAAGAGAAAACAAAAAACAGAGAAAAAAAATTATGCCACCTACTGGGCCCACCACGGCCTGAATACGACTTGAAACCCATCCATGGGCCAGGATTCAGGCCCGCAGAAGGCCCAGTAGGCCCCACGGGAAAAAAGAATGGTTAGGCCCGAAAGCCTGCAGTTGAGAGGAGCTCGAGAGGGTGGGCGCAGCAGCGCTTATAAACCACTCTCGAGCTCTCTCAACTAGCGAGGTGGGACTAAATTTTGACGCGGGGCAGCACAAGGCCTTTGGTCCCGGTTGGTGCCACCAACCGGGACTAAAGGGGGTCATTGGTCCCGGTTCATGGCACCAACTGGGACCAAAGGCCTTTAGTCCCGGTTGGTGCCACGAACCGGGACCAATGAGTTGCCTATATATACCCCATCGCCACAGTAGAGCACTCCACAGTGCTCTGTTTTTTCTGGCCGGCGAGGGGTGGGCATTTGGTTGCTCTAGCTCACCTCCTATGCACATGAGGTGTTCGATGAAATGTCTGAGCCACACTAGTTAATCTTTCTCCTCTCGAAACTCGACCTCCGAGCTCCATTTTCCCCGAGATTTGTCTAGGTTTAGCGGTCCGTCACGTCCCGTCCCCGTCTTCACCGCTGTCGATCGCCCGCGCCGATCTCGTTGCCAGCACCACCGTGGTGAGCCTCTTGTTCTTATCTTCTTTCTGAAAGGAAAAAATTCTTACTTTAGATAGATACTTGTCTAATTTTGTTACTTTTATTATTCCTTCTTATTACATAGTGCGATGGTTTTGGTATCCGCCCCCGTCGGCCCTCGTCCTGTCTATGATTCGGATGTGGTATATATTATCTTTTTATAACTATTTGGTTCATTTATTGTTTATGACAAATATACCGACCAACGTGACATAGATTTTATTTATCTAGGAGGTGGTTGAACCGGAAATTCTAACCGACCCTATTGTCGAGTGGTTAAATTTAGTTGAAGAAGAAAACAATTACTTGAAGGAAAAAATAAAATAATTAAGGAGGAGAAGATGATATTGGAGTTGCATGTTGTGGATGTCACTACTAGGAAAAGGGCTATAGATAATATGGACACTAATGGCGCACCACACATGTGGTGCGCCACTACTATATACTAATGGCGCACCCTCACCACACATGTGGTGCGCCACTACTATATACTAATGGCGCACCCTGTGTTGGTGCGCCATTAGTGTCCAAATACTAATGGCGCACCACATCCACGGTGCGCCACTAGTAAAAAAAATTGTTTTTTTCAAAATTACTAATGGCGCACCAGGGGACAGTGCGCCATTAGTAGTTCAAATTGTTTTTTTGAAAAACTACTAATGGCGCACCGTGTGTGTGGCGCACCACTCCCACGGTGCGCCATTATTAACTTGGTCCATTCCACCGAATGCACCCCGTGGGCCCGAGGCGTCGGGTGTTAAGTTTTAGGGTTTCCTTGTCGTCCTGTCTTTAGCTCTCTGTCGCCTCCCAATCCCCTCCTCTCCCACTCCGGCGGCGGCGCACCTAGCCTAGCGCGGAAGAGCGAAGGAGCCGACCATGGCGACGATCGTCAACACCACGGAGGAGGAGCCGATGCTGGCGGTGGTGCGCTCCACGGCGGAGCTCGCCTGGGCCGACGTGGGCGCCGAGGTCGCCGACCCGGAGGTGGCCCGCCTCTGCGCCGAGGCGCAGCAGCACGTCCTCGCCGGCCGCTGGCTCGACATGGCCGCCCTCATGCTCGCCTCCGCCGACCTCCTCCTCCTCGCCCCACGCCTCTCCGACAAAGGCACCTCCCCCCTCCCCCTCCCCTCTCCTTCCCCATCCCTATCGATTTCTTGTTCAATTCCGCCTTGCTTACCCCGCGTCGCTCGCCGTTAGCGGCCGCAGATCTCGAGTGCTCCCTCACCGTCATCTGCAACCTCGTCACCAAGGCCGGATCCGAGGACGAGGCGCTGGAGATCGCCAGGCTCATCTGCGCCAAGCTCACCCACCAGTCGGGCGAGAAGCCCATGCTGCGCATCAAAGTGTAAGCCACCGCGGCGACCCTTGCACCGTCCGTGCCTCCCTGTATCGGATTGTTATATAAGGTTCCTGATGATGCCAATGTGTGGACATCTGCAGCCTGTTCAGCCTGTACAACCTACTGGCGAGCCTCTCCGGCAAGGCCTTGGTCTACAGGAAGGCGCTCGAGCTTGCCGCCGCCGGGAAGGCCGCCGACTGCGTCGTGCCCACCTTCAAGAACATCGACGCCTTTGTTGCCTACTGGGGCATCGGCAAGCCGGAGCAGAGGGACCTGTTCCTTGCCGTCACCAGGATTCTTAAAGACCAGAAGGGGTGCGGCACGCATTGCCCTTTGCTTCCAAGTTCCTTGCATTTTTTAACCTACATGGCAAGATTGTATACTGATGCAACCCATTCTTGTTATAATGATTGTCAGCATGACCAAGGAGTACTTCAAGTTTCTGAACAAGTACCTGGCTACATTCGATGGTTCGTCTGATGAGGCCGACGCAATTGGTGCAGCGAAGGAAGAAGCTGCTGCAGCAATCATTGAGTTTGTCAAGTCATCTGACCTCTATCAGGTACTTTTATCCTCCAGCTCACATCTCCGTCTTAGGTCTTGTGTTCGTGTGGAAAAATCTCGTGAGAGCCATAATGCTTATGATTTTGATTCTCTGGGCGATCTATCGCTTTCTCCATACCAAAACATGATATAACATGCCATTCTCCAATCATATCACCAAATGTGAATTTAGTTTAGCAATCAAATATCACTATATTAGATACTCCTCTGTAAAGAAATATAAGATCGATCATAGATCACCAAAGTAAATTCTTAGTCTGGTATCCTTTCCTTTTTGGTTAATACTTAGTCTGGTATGTAATTTCAGCCGACATACTGCGAGGGTCTTCGGGATGCCACAATGGCAGAGTCTACGTTCAAAGCTTAGAGTGTGGAGGGTAAGCCTCTACCTCGCCTTGAACTGCAGCAGCTAATTTTCAGCTGCAAACTATTTAAGTAGGAACATGCATAGCTTTCCAATTTCTTGATGAATGTCAGATGCAACTCCTATAGTGACATTGAGAACTCATAGGTGCTTACCGAGCAACTAATACAGTTTCCTCTTAAAATTCTGCTACAGGGAAACATTGCAAATGCTATCAACACGATCCAAGCTAACAAGGTGACTGAAGATGGCGGGCAGGGGATGCAGGATTGATGATCCGCTGCTCGGAGGAAGTCCCTAAATTGAGATTATAGCCTGAGAAATTAGACGAGCAATCCTTTTGTATTAGGTATCTTGTAATTCAAAATACTTCTACCCCGTGACCATGCTTGGCTAAGCAATCTCATGTTGCATGAATTTTGTAGACAAAAGCCATGCTTCAAGTCAGCAGTTACTTGTTACAGAATTGCGATTGTTCATACTGGATGCCTGTTTTATCATGATGATTGTAGTTTTCCAAGGTTTGGCTTTGGGGTTATTGAGAATTTGTGTCATGTTCTTTTTTATCTAGCAGCTGGTGTTTTACCTGGATGTCATGTGCTGAAATCTAAATGCTAGTTTAGGACCTGAAAAAATATTTGAAAAAAATTGTTACTAATGGCGCACTTCTATGTGGTGCGCCATTACTAAGTCAGATAGTAATGGCGCACCGTGGCTTATACTAATGGCGCACTACCTGGTGCACCATTAGTATACCAGATACTAATGGCGCACCAGTGGTGCGCCATTAGTAAAAAATACTAGTGGCGTGGTACTAGTGGCGCACCAGTAGTGCGCCATTAGTAGGCAAAACTGGTGCGCCACTAGTAGGCCTTTTCCTAGTAGTGTGTCGTCGATGATCACAAGATCAAGATGGATGCAATGCGCTTGAAGATTAGAAAGATTAGAAAATATGCCAGTCATACCGAGGCTTGGTATCATTATGCCGTTGCATCAATTGTTACCTTGGTTGCGATTATGATCGCATTTGTTTTCGCATTGAAATGTTTTACATAGTTTCAATGTATGGTTTAATTAATTAGATGCTCTGGAGAGCTATATATATGTTGTTAGATGAGAACTATGTATGTACTTTGGTTTTAATGTGATGATGAACTTCTATTAAATTGGTCACTTAATTATCTATTCATGATGTTCTGTAATGGTTTTTGACACACTTATTTATATATAATGCACGCAGATGAACCGGCAATGGATGTACGGTGACAGACACACCTCCGAGTACATTAAGGGCGTACATGATTTTCTCGAAGTGGATGAGGCAAACAAGCAGAATGGTTTTATGTGTTGTCCATGCCCTATATGTGGGAATACGAAGTCTTACTCTGACCGAAAAATCCTTCACACCCACCTGCTTTACAAGGGTTTCATGCCACACTATAATGTTTGGACGAGGCACGGAGAAATAGGGGTTATGATGGAAGACGGCGAAGAAGAAGTGGACGATGACAACTATGTGCCCCCTGAATACTGTGATGCTGCAACGGGGGAAGCTGTTGAAGATCAAGAGGAACCAGACGATGTGCCCAATGATGCTGCAAGGGGGGAGCTGTTGAAGATCAAGAGGAACCAGTGCCCGATGATGATGATCTCCGCCGGGTCATTGTCGATGCAAGGGCGCAATGCGAAAGTCAAAAGGAGAAGCTGAAGTTCGATCGCATGTTAGAGGATCACAAAAAAGGGTTGTACCCCAATTGCGAACATGGCAACACAAAGCTCAGTACCGTACTGGAATTGCTGTAGTGGAAGGCAGAGAATGCTGTTCCTGACAAAGGATTTGAGAAGCTATTGAAAATATTGAAGAAGAAGCTTCCAAAGGATAACGAATTGCCCGACAGTACATACGCAGCAAAGAAGGTCGTATGCCCTCTAGGATTGGAGGTGCAGAAGATACATGCATGCCCTAATGACTGCATCCTCTACCGCAGTGCGTACAAGGATTTGAACGCATGCCCGGTATGCGGTGCATTGCGGTATAAGATCAGACGAGATGACCCTGGTGATGTTGACGGCCAGCCCCCCAGGAAGAGGGTTCCTGCGAAGGTGATGTGGTATGCTCCTATAATACCATGATTGAAACGTCTGTTCAGAAACGAAGAGCATGCCAAGTTGATGCGATGGCACAGTGAGGACCGTAAGAAAGACGGGAAGTTGAGAGCACCCGCTGACGGGTCGCAGTGGAGAAAAATCGAGAGAAAGTACTGGGCTGAGTTTGCAGCTGACCCAAGGAACGTATGGTTTGGTTTAAGCGCGGATGGCATTAATCCTTTCGGGGAGCAGAGCAGCAATCGCAGCACCTGGCCCGTGACTCTATGTATGTATAACCTTCCTCCTTGGATGTGCATGAAGCGGAAGTTCATTATGATGCCAGTTCTCATCCAAGGCCCTAAGCAACCCGGCAACGACATTGATGTGTACCTAAGGCCATTAGTTGAAGAACTTTTACAACTGTGGAATGGAAACGGTGTACGTACGTGGGATGAGCACAAACAGGAGGAATTGAACCTGCACGCGTTGCTGTTTGTAACCATCAACGATTGGCCCGCTCTCAGTAACCTTTCAGGACAGACAAACCAGGGATACCACGCATGCACGCACTGTTTAGATGACACTGAAAGTATATACCTGGACAAATGCAAGAAGAATGTGTACCTGGGCCATTGTCGATTTCTTCCAACCAACCATCAATGTCGAAAGAAAGGCAAGCATTTCAAAGGCGAGGCAGATCACCGGAAGAAGCCCGCCATGCGTACCGGTGATCACGTACTTGCTATGGTCAATGATTTACACGTAATCTTTGGAAAGGGTCCCGGCGGACTAGCTGTTCCGCATGACGCTGAGGGACACGCACCCATGTGGAAGAAGAAATCTATATTTTGGGACCTACCCTACTGGAAAGAGCTAGAGGTCCGATCTTCAATCGACGTGATGCACGTGACGAAGAACCTTTGCGTGAACCTGCTAGGCTTCTTGGGCGTGTATGGGAAGACAAAAGATACACCTGAGGCACGGGAGGACCTGCGACGTTTGCACGAAAAAGACGGCATGCCTCCAAAGCAGTATGAAGGTCCTGCCAGCTACGCTCTTACGAAAGAAGAGAAAGAAATCTTCTTTGAATGCCTGCTCAGTATGAAGGTCCCGACTGGCTTCTCGTCGAATATAAAGGGAATAATAAATATGCCAGAGAAAAAGTTCCAGAACCTAAAGTCTCATGACTGCCACGTGATTATGACGCAACTGCTTCCGGTTGCATTGAGGGGGCTTCTACCGGAAAACGTCCGATTAGCCATTGTGAAGCTATGTGCATTCCTCAATGCAATCTCTCCGAAGGTGATCGATCCAGAAATCATACCAAGGCTAAGCAGTGATGTGGCGCAATGTCTTGTTAGTTTCGAGCTGGTGTTCCCACCATCCTTCTTCAATATCATGACGCACGTCCTAGTTCATCTAGTCGACGAGATTGTCATTCTGGGGTCCGTATTTCTACACAATATGTTCCCCTTTGAGAGGTTCATGGGAGTCCTAAAGAAATATGTCCGTAACCGCGCTAGGACAGAAGGAAGCATCTCCATGGGCCATCAAACAGAGGATGTCATTGGGTTTTGTGTTGACTTCATTCCTGGCCTTAAGAAGATAGGTCTCCCTAAATCCGGTATGAGGGGAGACTAACTGGAAAAGGCACGCTTCAAGGGGACTCAATAATATGCAGGGACGGATATTCTTGGTCTCAAGCACACTACACAGTTCTACAGAACTCTACATTGGTGACCCTGTATGTCGATGAACACAAGAACAGTCTGCGCTCCAAACACCCGGAGCAGTGTGACGACTGGATTACATGTGAACACATCAGGACTTTCAGAAGTTGGTTGGAAACACGTCTCAGAGGTGACACCACTGTTTGTGATGAGTTGTACTCGTTGTCCAGGGGACCATCTTCGACTGTATTGACTTACAAAGGATACGAGATAAATGGGAATACATTTTACACGATCGCCCAAGATCAAAAGAGCACCAACCAAAACAGCGGTGTCCGCTTTGATGTAGCAACCGAGAGGGGAAAGGACACATATTATGGTTACATAATGGACATATGGGAACTTGACTACGGACATGATTTTAAGGTCCCTTTGTTTAAGTGCAAATGGGTCAATCTGTCAGGAGGCGGGGTACAGGTAGACCCACAGTACGGAATGGCAACAGTGGATCTGAACAATCTTGGGTACACTGACGAACTGTTCGTCCTAGCCAATGATGTGGCACAGGTTATCTATGTGAAGGACATATCTACCAGACCGAGAAAAAGAAAAGATAAGGAAGCGAATACATCATACGATGAGCCAAAGCGCCACATAGTTCTTTCAGGAAAAAGGGACATTGTGGGAGTGGAGGGCAAGACAGACATGTCTGAAGATTATGAAAAGTTTCATGAAATTCCTCCCTTCAAAGTCAAGGCTGACCCAAGCATCCTGATAAACGATAAAGATTATCCATGGTTACGGCGCAATAAGCAAATGACACAAGCAAAGAAAAAGTGAAGACTTTCTCCTGCAACTATTATGATGATACCATGCCAACTTTGTAACAGACGAGTATGATACCATTGTCCGTTTTCTACATGAAGTGCATCTAGTTTTTGCCGTAACCCTCTCAACTTTCTTGCACATGCTATGTGGATGAAATGATGATACCATGCCAACTTTCAACCTTTTCAGAGTTCATTTGAAATGCTTTTCAATTTTAGGGTCTTATAGCTCAAAATAATTAGTAAATGCATGAAAAATAACAGGCCAAAAATTAAAAATTATGCCACCTACTGGGCCACCACGGCCTGAATACGATTAGAAACCCATCCATGGGCCAGGATTCAGGCCCGCAGAAGGCCCAGTAGGCCCACAGGCATGTACAGAGAGGTTAGGCCCGTAAGCCTACTTTAGAGAGGAGCTCGACAGCTCAGGCGCACCGCACCTTATAAACAGGTGCGGCTCTCTCTCAGCTAGCGAGGTGGGACTAAACTCCCACCACCACGCCGTTGTGCAAGGCCATTGGTCCCGGTTGGTGGCACGAACCGGGACCAATTCCACCCTTTGGTCCCGGTTGGTGCCACGAACCGGTACTAATGAGGCTGTGGCCCCACGAGCACCTTTAGTACCGGTTCGTGGCACGAACCGGTACTAGAGTTTCTTACTAAGCAGTTTTTTAGTCCCACCTCGCTAGCTGAGACGCACTAGGAGCGGTTTATAAGCCCTGAGTGCAGAGACGATGAAGAAGAGGCGCAATGCTCACGTTGCTTAGCTTCAAGCCTTGAGGAATAAGGTAGACTGCATGGAGCTATGTGCAGTGCAGTCTATACTATTCTGAAATACTTGAAGCAAATCAACGAGCATTGCGCCTCTTTTTTATTTTTAATAACTTATTACAACTCCAGACTTCTTGTGTTACGACAAAATAAAATAAACTTTAATAAAATTTATGAAACTAAAATTAACAAAGTATTTTCTGTTCAAAACATTATAAGAAACCTCTAGTATTATTGAAACTAGAATCATATAAAATTCATGCAACTAAAATTATCGAAGTATTTTCTGTTCAAAATCATTAAAAGCAAAAAGAATTTTCATAAAGAACTTTTTTTGATAGAAACTTCAATAGCAAAAAGAATTATCATAAAGTAAAATAAATAAGTAATTAGAAACAAAATAAAATAAAATAAATAAGTTTTTTGTTGTAAGTAGAAACAAAACAAAATAAATAAAGCAAAAAATAAAACAAAAAAACTAAATACAGCAAAAAGAATTTTCATCAAGAACTTTTTTTGATAGAAACTTTAATAGCAAAAAGAATTATCATAAAGTAAAATAAATAAGTAATTAGAAACAAAATCAAATAAAATAAATAAGTTTTTTGTTGTAAGTAGAAACAAAACAAAATAAATAACCCAGATAGGTCATCATCACAGCTAGCACAGCAGGTGATCCCGAGGCACCAATGGCCGTCGTGTGACGTACGACCTGCCTCGTGGGTTCCATCTGAAAGCAAAGACGTTTCAAATGAGTCAAATGACAGTGTGTGAATTGTTCAAAATACTATTCTAAGAAACAGCTATGGCTTATCCAACTTTGGGGTGAATGCGGTCACGGGATCCTAGTGTTAGAGTTAGTAAATTCGTTTAACCCGAGTAGAAGAGAGTTCAGAGTCCCAGAGTAAAGGCCGAGCAGTAAAAGATCCTAGTACCACCCAATGGCGACGTGGGCCCATAACCCATAGGTCCCAGGATCGAAACCTGGCTCTGATACCAACTTGTGACGCCCCCGATTTGACCGTACACTAACAATGCACGCAAATGTGTACGATCAAGATCAGGGACTCACGGGAAGATATCACAACACAACTCTAAAACATAAATAAGTCATACAAGCATCATAATACAAGCCAGGGGCCTCGAGGGCTCGAATACAAGTGCTCGATCATAGACGAGTCAGCGGAAGCAACAAAATCTGAGTACAGACACAAGTTAAACAAGTTTGCCTTAAGAAGGCTAGCACAAACTGGGATACATATCGAACGAGGAGCAGGCCTCCTTCCTGGGATCCTCCTAACTACTCCTGGTCGTCGTCAGCGGACTGCACGTAGTAGTAGGCACCTCCAGTGTCATAGGAGTCGTCGTCGGCGGTGGCGTCTGGCTCCTGGACTCCAGCATCTGGTTGCGACAACCAGGTAGAAAGGAAAGGGGGAAAAGAGGGAGAAAAGCAACCGTGAGTACTCATCCAAAGTACTCGCAAGCAAGGAGCTACACTACATATGCATGGGTATATGTGTAAAGGGCCTTATCAGTGGACTGAACTGCGGAACGCCAGAATAAGAGGGGGATAGCTAGTCCTGTCGAAGACTACGCTTCTGGCAGCCTCCATCTTGCAGCATGTAGAAGAGAGTAGAGTGAAGTCCTCCAAGTAGCATCGCATAGCATAATCCTACCCGGCGATCCCCTCCTCGTCGCCCTGTTAGAGAGCGATCACCGGGTTATATCTGGCACTTGGAAGGTGTGTTTTATTAAGTATCCAGTTCTAGTTGTCATAAGGTCAAGGTACAACTCCGGGTCGTCCTTTTACCGAGGGACACGGCTATTCGAATAGATAAACTTCCCTGCAGGGGTGCACCACATAACCCAACACGCTCGATCCCATTTGGCCGGACACACTTTTCTGGGTCATGCCCGGCCTCGGAAGATCAACACGTCGCAGCACCACCTAAGCACAACAGAGAGGTCAGCACGCTGGTCTAAATCCTATGCGCGCAGGGGTCTGGGCCCATCGCCCATTGCACACCTGCACGTTGCGTACGCGGCCGGAAGCAGACCTAGCCAAGTGGCGTTCCAGTCCAATCCGGCGCGCGCCACTCAGTCGCTGATGTCACGAAGGCTTCGGCTGATACCACGACACCGGGATACCCATAACTACTCCCGCGTAGATGGTTAGTGCGTATAGACCAAATGGCCAGACTCAGATCAAATACCAAGAACTCGTTAAGCGTGTTATGTCGAAGTAACCGCGGATGCCGTCCAGGGCCAGGCCCACCTCTCAACTCGGCGGTCTCAACCTGCCCTGTCGCTCCGCCACAAAGATCCACTTGCGGGTACTCCTACGAGCCGACCCGACTTTTAGTCACCACATGTGTCATGTATATAGGATATAAGTATATACCCGTGATCACCGCCCAAGTGATCACGGCCCGATAGTATAGCACAGCAGACGGACAAGAATGTAGGGCCACTGATGGAAAACTAGCATCCTATACTAAGCATGTAGGAGTGCAGGTAAAGGTAACAACAGTAGAAACAAGGACAGGCTATGCATCAGGATAGGATTAACGGAAAGCAGTAACATACTACACTACTCTAATGCAAGCAGCATAGAGAAGAATAGGCGATATCTGGTGATCAAGGGGGGGCTTTCCTGGTTGCTCTGGCAAGTAGGAGGGGTCATCAACTCCGTACTCGAACTGGGCAGCAGCAGTGTCGGTCTCGTAGTCTACCGGAGAGAAGAGGGGGGAAGAAACAGTAAATACAATGCAAACATAAGCATGACGATGCGTGACATGACAATGAGCGGTGCTAGGTGTGTCCTAACGTGGCAGTAGGTGGTACCGGCGAAGGGGGGGAACATCCGGGAAAGTATTCCCGATGTTTCGCATTTTCGGACAGATGAAACGGAGGGGGAAAGTTCCATGTTCACTATGCTAGGAACGTGTGGCTGACAAACGGACTACGTATTCGGATTCGTCTCGTCGTTCTGAGCAACTTTCATGTACAAAGTTTTTCCATCCGAGCTACGGTTTATTTTATATTAATTTTTAAAGATTTAAATCATTTTTAGAATTTAATAAATTAATTTAATTTGAAATTTAATTAATGCATCAGCATGACGTCAGCAGTTGACCGTTGACCTGGTCAACCTGACAGGTGGGCCTCACCTGTCAGGGGCTGTTAGCTAATTAACAGTAGTTAATTAGGTTAATTAGTTATTAGGTTAATTAATCTTAATTAGTTAATAGTAACAGGATTAATTAAGTTAATTAATTATCTTAATTATTTATTTATTTATTTTTATTAATTTAATTAATTAATTTTTTTTAATTTTTTAATTAATTTAATTTTTTAATCTTTTTTTATTTCGTTCTAGGCGCGGGGGCCCATGTGTCATAGGCCCTGGGGGCCTTACCGGGCACACGGGCGCGAGTGGGCGCCGGAACGTGCGGGTGCGGGCGCCCGAACTGGTCGCAGCCAGTCGGGGCCACGGCGAGGGGGAAAATGCCGGCGCGGCACCGGCGTGGCAGCGGCGAGGCCACGGGGGATGAGCAGAGCAGCGGCCGGCGTGGAGCTCCGGCGGGAGGCAAAGGCGAGCACTGGGGCGGCGCCGGAGGGCGCGGGAAGAACCGGTCGACGGCAGGCGAGGCACAGCCACGCGTCGAGGGGGGGTGGCCGTGGCCGAGCCACACGGGCACGGCCCCGACGCTCTGGTCGCGGCAGTGGCTAGGACCAGCAGGGAGGCGAGCGGGACAGGTGCGGGAGGGGGGCCGGAGTGGCCAGAGTGGCGCGGTTCGCGCGGGCGGCGGTAGCGGCCGCGGTGACGAGCGCGAGGGAGAGAGAGAGGGAGCGAGGTCGCGCGGGGACGAGCGCGGCGGCGGGGCTCACGTTGGGGCGTAGGGAACGGGGCAGTGGGTGTCGAGGTGGGGGACGGGGACGACGGCGTCGATGCAGAAGAGGCAGACCGACGAGTGAGCGCTCC
>NC_057802.1:401899-402490 GCF_018294505.1 Triticum aestivum | reverse complement strand
ACGTCCTAGCGCGGGGTCGGCGGTCTCCTCTCGATCCCGATCCAAATCGGGGGAGAGGGGAGAGATATTTCGTGGGGGGAGTGTCGGTGGGGGTTTCGGGGTCCGGGGGGTTAAGGGCGACGGGGTGGGCCGGCCTAGGTGGTGGCCTTGTGGGCCGAGGCCGTTCGGCCAAGTTGGGCCACGGCCCATTGGGGGGCTCCTTTTCCTTTTTTATTTGTTAGCTTTCTTTTCTTTTTTTATTTATTTTCTTTTCTGTTTTACATCATTTTAAAATATTTAGGCATTTTCTAAAAATGTGTTTACTTCACCATAATTAACTATGCCTTATTTGGCACCCACCGAACATTTTTGTTTTGACTTTTGAAAACTTTGGGTGTTTGCCATTATTTAGAATTTAAATTTTGGAACGGTTTCGAATCATTGTGAGGTTAGCAACAGTAACAGAGGTGACGTGGCATGATTAGCGTGGGATTACTGTAGCATGATTATCCGAGCGTTACACCCGACGACGCCGACGCCGCCCCGACGCCGCCCGTCGCCCCCGCCGTCGCTCGTGCCCGTCGTCGCCGTCGCCGTTGCCCGCGCCCTCGC
>NC_057802.1:396665-401626 GCF_018294505.1 Triticum aestivum | reverse complement strand
CTGCCCTGACCACGCCGTCGTCGCCTCTGCCCCTGCCCGACGCGCCGCCGTCGCCTTGGTCAGGGCCGGCACTGCCCCCTTCCTCCCTGTCTTTTTATTGCATTTTTATAAAAATGTATATATGTATGTTCATGTATATATGTTCTCTGTGTATATATATGTATGTTCATGTATATATGTTCTCCGTGTATATGTTCATGTATATATGCAAAAGATAGATTTTTAGAATAGTTAGGATTTTTTTCTGTTCATAGATTTTTTTGGTGATATTAATTATTGTAGAATATGCAAATGTTTGTATATTCATATGAACAATGCATTAGGCAAAACCTTTACTTTTTTTGAAATTTTCTATTTGAACATTTTTTTATGAATGAGAGGAAAAAGGAAAATAAGAAGAGGAAGAAAGGGGAAGAAGAGGAGAGGAAGAAGAGGAGAAATAAATAAGAAGAGGAAAAAAGAAGAAAAAGAAGAGGAGAAGAAGAAAGGAATAGAAGAGAAGAAAAAAATAGAAAAAGTTGTCGATATACCCCTCTCCCGATAACTTCAACACGAGGGGGGGTCGATATACCCCCTCCCCGATAATATTATTTTCCCATGTACGTTCATTGTCGTTGTCGATATAACCCCCTCCCGATAACTTCAACACGTGGGGGGTCGATATACCCCCTCCCCAATAACATTATTTTTCCATTTATGTATGTCGTCGTTGTCGATATATATAACTCCCTCCCAGATAACTTCGACATGATGGACGGTCGATATTTATACCCCCTTTCGACCGTGATAACTTATACCACGGGAGCACCCCCGGCCCTCTCGCTCGACCAAAACTCTCGAGGACACCCAAACCCTAGAAAAAAACGATGTCGGTCTCCTACCCCCTCCCGCCGCGCCCCTACCCTTGAAGCGTTGCCGAGGCCACCCCAAACCCGGAATAAGCTAGGTCTACGTTTGCACTAACCACCTGCTGTCATGTTTGTGTAATAATTGCCATGTTGTAATATTTGCAGAAACAATGGACCACGGACGAGACGAAGCAGGCTACGGTGATCGAAGAGTGGAGGAGGAAAGACATGATTATGATGGCTCCGGTGACCCAATGCTGGTGCAAGAAGGAGCCCGTGGTGACGGCTCCGGTGACCGAACAGAGTCCGGCCAGGTAAATATATTAGTTAAGCCTGTGCTGACTAGCTAATTGATGCATTCATTGTTTTGGTACGTGCACATATTAATTAACACTCGTCTTCCTTCTTTTTTCTAGCCCTCCGGATCGAGCACAACTACGGTAAAGAGACGAGGCCCGAAGAGAAAGTTGCGCTCGGATGAAAGGTTTGAGATCACAGCAATCGCGCGCGACGGCCAACCGATTGAACCCATCCGGACAAAGGATGCATTTGCTGCTCAGTGCGGGGTTCTAGTTAGGGACAAGATCCCGATCAGCATCCACCAATGGTATAAGCCTAAGAAGGAAGACCCTGAGGTGTCTTATGTCAATGATATGCAGAAAGATGATCTTTGGACTGAGCTGAAGACAAATTTCACCCTACCGCCAGAGGAGGATCCGGAGAAGCTAGTTAAAGAGCAATTAATCAAGTCTCATACTCTTAAGAAGATGGCAGACCTATTCAAGAGGTGGAAGAATGAGCTGAAAACGTTTGTCGACAAAGAAGAGACACCAGAATTCATCGGCCGGTATGAGAAGATCAGAGATCACTCGCCCGCATTTGTGGCCCGCAAGACATCGGAAAAGAGTAAGAAGATTTCAGCGACAAACAAGAAGAATGCTGCGAAGAAGAAGCTTCACCATTGCACGGGGTCAGGTGGCTACCTCAAAGCCCGGCCTAAGTGGGCCAAGGCTGAGAATGATCTGCTTGAAAAAGGGATCGAACCACAGACAATGAACTGGACAGACCGTTGCCGGACTTGGTTCTTCGGGGCTGGCGGAACCTTGGACCCTGTATCAGGGAGGTGCGTTTGGACGAACGAGCTTTTGAGAATACCAGTCAAGAAGATCCAGCAATATATCGATGCAGCGCAGGAAGGGACGTTCATTCCAGACAGAGAGAATGACGAGCTCACGATGGTCCTCGGGAATCTTGAGCACCCTGGACGGACACGAGGCACGCCAGGCTCCGTTCCGTGGAAGGCTGGTTTTCCGGACGTAGGCGGTTACAAAAGCCAGGAGAGGAGGAAAAAAATGGAGCAGACCCAAATTCAGAAGCTGCACGAAAGGGTTCAAGCGCTAGAGGAACGAGACAGCAATCGACATGCCGAAACTACCCCCGAAGCTACCCCGCCATCTCAGCGGAGAAGCAGCGTGGCTTCCACCGAGCTCCTTCAGCTGGAGCATGTCTTGACGGCTCCTGCTAGCTACCCCGTGGATGCTATCACGGAGTCTCAAGATTGCCACCTTATGGCGCAATGTCAGAACTTCAAAGTCAAGCCGGCTGTTGGCTCTATTTTACCTCCTAAACCCGGCGCAACCTACCACTATCAGCTGGGTTTAGCTCTGAAGACTCCGTGCCTATGGCGGAAGGAGCTCATCAACCTTCCGAACTGGACGGCTCCGGCGAGTAAGGGCACTCCGCCTCCTCCTCCGCCTCCTCCTCCGGCGAGTGATCAGGGCACTCAGCCTCCTTCTCCGGCGCGTGGCGGCACTCCGCCTCCTTCTCCGCCTGCACCGGCGCGCCAGAGCAGCCAGCCTCCTCCTTCTCCGCCTCGTCAGCAAGGGCGGAAGAGACCCGCCGCCGCCCCGGCTGCTCCGGCGCGTCGTAGTCCTTCTCCTCCGCCTCGTAAGCAAGGAAAGAAGACAGCCGCAGCCGCTCCGTCTGCTCTGCCGGCGTCTAGCAGTACAGCTGCCAGAGGCGGGAGGCAATACAGATTCGGTCCTTCTCTGAAGACTCCAGAGAAGTTACCATACGAGAGGACCGAGGAGGAAACCAGGAAGATCGTGCGAGCCGAAGTGACAAACTTCTTTGAAGGGGTGAAAGCAAAGAAACATCCACCTCCGGAGGAGAAGGTAGATCCGGTGAAAGCAAAGCGCACTCTGGTTGCCCTGACAAAACCACCAAAGTCTCCACCGAGAGGCAACTATGAGCGCATTCTTGCAAAGACATATGCCGAAGCGGAGCGGTCGGGAAGTACTGTCAGTGATCAAAGGTTAAAAGAACGACGAGCTGGGAAAAAAATTGCCCAGCTCGGCGAACAAGCGAACCAATCGTGCCCCCCGCTCAAGGTGTCAAAAGACATTGTCGCTAATGATCCGAGGATGGTGGCCGGTTATAGCAATCTTGGAGATTACCTGCCCGACGATGTACATTATGAAATCATGGAGGTGGACGAACACAAATACCATTACGGGAAGCCTCTCGTCAAAGATGAAAGATCTCTAACAACGATGATGCGAAGATTACATGATTGGTACATGAAAACCTGCAGAGAGTCTGATGGGATGAATACTTTGACGCTGAGAGTTAAACCGGAGTATGACCTCGTTGGAATTGAACTGCTGAATGTTCCATTTGAGGATTTCTTCCAGTTTTACAATCAAAAGGCCCTCGATAAAACAACGATCACTTGCTACTGTCTGTAAGTAGTACTACTTCTGTCATTAAGTCTCTCTATATAGGCCAGCTCTTTCATTGCATGTATTTATAATTATCCTCACTATATTATGCAGATTGAAGATCGCCGGATTGAAGAAAAGACAAATCGGTGATATTGGGTTCATTAACACAAATCTCATAGATGCATATACGGTTGAAAAACATGCCAAAGAAGCCGAGGCCAACTTGTTACGATCGTTGGTATTAAATCAAAACAAAGATATAATACTTTTTCCTTACAACTTCAAGTGAGTGTTACTGTCTTGTGCATATTCGGTTTCCCTTATTAGTCCAGGTTATGGTAATGTAATTGATGACTTATGCATGCATGCGCAGCTTCCACTGTATTCTCCTAGAGATTAAGCTTGAGCAAGGAGTAGTAACCGTCTTAGACTCGAGACGAAAAGATCCCCAGGACTATGCGAACATGACTCAAATGCTCGAGAAGTAAGTTAAATCGATCATTATCCACCATATCAGCAACTTGGTTCATTTCCTGATATCAAGTAATTGTTTTCTTTGTCTGGCAGGGTTTGGAGAAAATTCACCACAAAAGCTTCGGGACTGCCGAAGAAGCTGCAATTTAAACACCCGAAAGTTAGTGATTCAAGCGCTAGTTTCATCAATACCATTTAGCATGCTTGCTTATCAGTTTGATTGACCTCTATTTCTTGTAAAGTGGTTGTGGCAGGAACCCGGGAATAATTACTGTGAATACTACGTTTGCGAGTCCATCTGCTACACGACCTGTGAGTGGGGCTACTCTGACGAACAATATGAAGTGCGTAAGCAATAATATTCACAATTTTATTTTATTACCATCATTTGTGTTGAGTTTCATTTATTCATATATATATATATATATATATATATATATATATATATATATATATATATGTATTGACCCCGTTCTTCAAATTAGATGTTTCGGAAGCGGGATGAACTCCTAGCACCAGATCGTATGCGAGCAATTCAAGAGGCATTGGCGGCATTCTTCCTTGACCACGTGATCGCTGAAAATGGAGAATACTATGTGGACCCTATGTTCTTACAATTTAATTCGAAGATTGTATTGTAAGATATAATTATTGTATATATGTAGCCGGTAGTGTCGGATAGATATACGAGAACTTGTTGTTCGACCAATCTCTCAGAGAAGGAGAGGTGGTCGATATCACTTCTCTCTGTATGCATATGTTCATGACGATCTTCTGTTTCCTTCATTTGATTACTAGCTAGCGTGTCTAGTCATCTCCATACGTATATAGTACGTAGCGTCGACCAAGCACGGAGATAAGAGAGGACACTTCTCTCTATTAATTAGCTAGCTAACACAATATATGAAACACCTAA
>NC_057802.1:390131-396454 GCF_018294505.1 Triticum aestivum | reverse complement strand
AAACAAAAACCCCAGCTCCTGAAATGCTGACGCGTGGATGCCTATTGGTCCCGGTTGCTGACACCAACCGGGACAAAAGGCCCTGCCTATTGGTCCCGCTTGGTGACACCAACCGGGACAAAAGGCCCTGCCTATTGGTCCGGGTTGGTGGCACCAACCGGGACCAAAGGCCCCCCTGCCTGGGCTGGCAGCAGCGGCCACGTGGAGGACCTTCTGTCCCGGTTCGTGTAAGAACCGGGACTAAAGGGTTAGGGCTTTAGTAATGACCCTTTAGTCCCGTTTCAAAAACGGGGACAAAAGGCCCTTACAAACCGGGGTAAAAGCCCCTTTTCCTACTAGTGGTATAAATGCACAAACTACCCTCGAAGCATGAAATGGTGGAAACAATTTCCGAATATGTCGATGATGCTTAATTAATAAGTTTTAAGTTTAGAACAAAGTGAAAATTGATAGTGATGGATCAAAAGGATACAAAATTGGTGATAGAATTGTGTCATTACTAGTTATAAGTTGTTATACGAGATCAATATGGTCGAATATATAACTTCCGAAGCTTGAAAGGAAGAAATGCTCGTGGGATGTCTAAATGATGCTATTTAAGTAAGTTTTCTTTTTAGGGAATAAAAAATCTACGGTAACAGATCAAACGTTTACGTAAAGGTTCTAAACATTAATAATTTATGTGGATAAGTTGTTTTATGACTTCCGTACGGTGGTCAAGACTACTGAGTTTATGAGGTGCATATAAATTCACATACTACCCTCGAAGCATGAAATGGTGGAAACGATTTCGGAATATGTCGATGACACTTCATTAATAAGTTTTTCAGTTGAAAACAAAGTGAAAATCTATAGTGATGGATCAAAGGGAACAAAATTGGTGAGTAAATTATATGATTACTAGTTATAAGTTGTCATACGAGATCAATATGGTCGAATATAAAACTTCCGAGGCTTGAAAGGAAGAAATGCTGGTGAAATGTCTAAATGTTGCTATTTAAGTAAGTTTTCAGTTTAGCGAATAAAACATCCACGGTAACGGATCAAAAGTTTATGTAAAGGTGCTAAACATGAATATTTTTTGTGGATAAGCTGTTTTATGACTTCCATACGGTGGTCGAGACTACTCTCAAAGAAAAGAATGATGGAAACGCTGTTATAATGTGTCGAATGTCCTATTTAAAAGGGTACTAAGTTTCAAAGAAGGATAAAATGTAAAGTAATAAATCAAAAGGTTATGAAAAACTACTAAAAAATATGTGACTCCTACATATATATAAGTTGTTGTAGGGTTTTCAAATGGCGGCATAGACAACTTCGAAACAAGAAAAGAAGCAAGGCTTCTATCACTTATTGATAATGCTATTTAAACAGGTTTTCAGTTTCACAAAAATAGAAAATCTACCATGATGGATCAAAACAGTTAAAAATGTACCAAATTATCAGATTTATATAGGTAAGTGGTTATCTGAGGTGCATATAGATGCACGGACTACCCTCGAAGCATGAAATGGTGGAAATGATTTTGGAATATGTCGATGACGCTTCATTAATAAGTTTTCAATTGAAAACAAAGTGAAAATCTATAGTGTTGGATCAAAAGGGAACAAAATTGGTGATGAAATTATATGATTACTAGTTATAAGTTATTATACGAGATCCATATGGTCAAACATACAACTTCCGAAGCATGAAAGGAATAAATGCTAGTGAAATGTCTAAATGATGCTATTTAAGCAAGTTTCCAGTTTAGCGAATAAGAAATCAGTGGTAACGGATTGAAAGTTTATGAAACAGTGCTAAACATGAATAATTTATGTGGATAAGCTGTTCTATGACTTCCGTACGGCGGTCAAGAATACTCTCGAAGAATGGACTAATGTAAAGACTGTTATAATGTGTCGAATGTCCTATTTAAATGAGTACTAAGTTTCAAAGGAGGAGAAAATGTAAAGTAATAAATCAAAAGGTTATGAAAAACTAATAAAACATATTTTACGCCTACATATATAAGTTGTCGTAGGATTTTCAAATGGCGTCTTAGACAACTTCGAAACAAGAATAGAAGCAAGGCTGCTATCACTTGTCGATAATGCTATTTAAATAAGTTTTCAGTTTCGCAAAAATAGAAAATGTACCATGATGGATCAAAATGGTTAAAAAAATGTAGTGAATAAAAAATCAGCGGTAACGGATCAAAAGTTTACGTAAAGGTGCTAAGTATGAATAATTTATGTGGATAAGCTGTCCTATGACTTCCATACGGCGGTCGAGACTCTCAAAGAATGGAATGATGGAAAGGCTGTTATAATGTATCGAATGTCCTATTTAAACGGGCACTGAGTTTTAAAGATGGACAAAATGTAAAGCAATAAATTAAAATGTTATGAAAGACTACTAAAAATTATGTGACTCCTACATATATAAGTTGTTGTAGGATTTTCTAATGGCCCCATAGACAAGTTCGAAACAAGAAACGAAGCAAGGCTTCTATAACTTGTCGATAATGCTATTTAAACAATGTTTCATTTGCAAAAAAATAGAAAATCTACCATGATGGATCAAAACGGTTGAAAATGTACCAAATTATCTGATTTCTATAGGTAAGTTGCTATCTGAGGTGCATATAGATGCACATACTACCCTTGAAGCATGAAATGGTGGAAACGATTTCGGAATATGTCGATGATGCTTCATTCATAACTTTTCAGTTTAGAACAAAGTGAAAATCTATAGTGATGGATCAAAAGGGAACAAAATTGGTGATGAAATTATATGATTACTAGTTATAAGGTGTTATACGAGATCCATATGGTCAAACATACAACTTCCGAAGCTTGAAAGGAAGAAATGTTGGTGGAATGTCTAAATGATGCTATTTAAGTAAGTTTTTTTTAGCGAATAAAAAATCAGCGGTAACGGATCAAAAGCTTACGTAAAGGTGCTAAACATGAATAATTTATGTGGATAAGTTGTTCTATGACTTCCATACGGGGGTCGAGACTACTCTGAAAGAATGGAATGATGGAAAGGCTGTTATAATGTATCGAATGTCCTATTTAAATGGGCACTGAGTTTTAAAGGAAGATAAAATGTAAAGTAATAAATCAAAAGGTTATGAAAAATATTAGAAATTATGTGACTCCTACATATATAAGTTGTTGTAGGATTTTCAAATGGCGGCATTGACAACTTTGAAACAAGAAACGAAGTGTGACGCCCCCGATTCAATAGTACACTAATCATACACGCAAACGTGTACGATCAAGATCAGGGACTCACGGGAAGATATCACAACACAACTCTAAAATAAAATAAGTCATACAAGCATCATAATACAAGCCAGGGGCATCGAGGGCTCGAATACAAGTGCTCGATCATAGACGAGTCAGCGGAAGCAACAATATCTGAGTACAGACATAAGTTAACCAAGTTGCCATAAGATGGCTAGCACAAACTGGGATACGGATCGAAAGAGGCGCATGCCTCCTGCCTGGGATCCTCCTAAACTACTCCTGGTTGTCGGAGGCCTGAACGTAGTAGTAGGCACCTGCTGTGTAGTAGGAGTCGTCGTCGACGGTGGCATCTGGTTCTTGGGCTCCTTTAGTGGTGGTTCGTGCTGAACCGGTACTAAAGGGGGGACCTTTAGTCCCCACCCTTTAGTGTCGGTTACAGAATCGGCACTAAAGGGCCTTACAAACCAGTGCTATAGCCCGGTTCTGCACTAGTGGGACTGCTGCTCCGGAGAACAAGATACACCAATTGTCGCTAATCGGGCCATTAGGTAGAAGGCCACGAGGTCCCTCTCTCAAGCCAGGTCACCAAACCTATCCTAGAGTTGCTCCCCTGTTCCTGGGCGCTACGCTGCCGCCGCCGTCCTCCCTCCCGGGCAGCGAGCTTCATGCCGCCGCATCAATGGCCTCTACTCTTCCTCTACAGGCCCCCACGGTGGGTCTCTTCTTTCCAACAAAAAAAGGCAGAAAATTGATTGATTGTAAATGGGTGTATAAAATGAAGAGAAAATCTGATGGATGCACAGATAGATACAAGTCTCAGTTAGTTGCAAAAGGATAAAAGCAAAGTTTTGGAATAGATTATGAAGATACCTTCAGCCATGTTGTTACATCAGCTACTATTCGACTTGTATTGTCAATTGTTGTTTCTAGAGTTTGAGTCTATGATAGCTAGATGTTCACAATGTGTTTCTTCATGGTGTACTTTTGGAAGAGGTTTTTATGCAGCAACCACCAAGATATGAGAATCAAAGCACATCACATCATGTGTGTAAGTTGGATAAATCTTTATATGGTTTGAAACAGACCCAAAGAGCTTGGTACTCAAGGTTGAACATGCAGCTACAAAAACTTGGGTTTACACCATCTAAAGAAGATACCTCATGTTTCTTTTATAGTAAAGGCAACACTACTATATTTGTACTTGTTTATGTTTATGATATAATTGTTGCATATGCCACTACATGTTTGCTTAAGGATCTCAAGCTAGAATTTGCCCTTAAAGACCTGGGAAATCTTCACTATTTCCTTGGTATAGAGGTAAAGCAAATAAAGGATGGTACACTTCTCACAAAAGATAAATACACCAAAGATATACTCATGAGAGTCGGAATGGAAATTTGTAAATCTGGGAGTACACCAATCTCAACCACAAAAAAGCTACAGTTGAAAGTGGAGAAGCACTTGGACCAGAGGATGCAACAAACTACAGAAATGTTGTAGGCCCATCCTGCTACTGGTGTTGCTGCTGGTCGTGGTTGGGCGTGGGACCTGCGCGTGGCAGCTCAGGGCGATGTTGGGAAACGTAGTAGAAAACAAAAAATCGCCTAACGATCAACCAGGAACACTATGAAGATGCAATACTGGTTTGGATCAGATAGTTACCGACTCCGGGTTGCAGCGAAAAAACACGAGTCGGTGTAGATCGTACTTGAAGTCCATCGAACCGTTGGAGACAAAAATGATATAAAATTGCATATAAAGCATATAAGATTGGTAATATAATAGCATGAAACAATAAAAAGTTACACATACCTTGGAGACGTATCAGCCATCATTGTCGATGCCACCACCCACCACGGTCGACGGCGCGTTCACTTTCGGCATCCCCGCTAACCGTAACACCACCAACCAGAAGCATGGATGAGCGAGGAACTCGTCGTTATCATTGGTGCAACAAACGCTGGCCTCTATTATTCGTGCTCATGGCCAGAGTCGTAACAACCATAGGGCGGGAAGAGGATAAAGCTCCTGACGGCTGGGCCCCGTCGGCCAGTGAAAAAAGAAGAGAGAGAGATATGGGACGCAGAAGGCATGGACCCACCTCTCGGGTTATGTGGAAGCTTAAGTTGGGAGACTACTATTTCCCTGCGGAGAAGCGCATTTTTGTAAGACGGCACAACCGAAGGCCGCCTCAGCGCACAACTGTTTCGGCTCAGTGCAGCCCGCTGCACTGTTTTATTCCTTCTCATAAAAAATTCTCTTAACGGGCTATGAGAAATTATTGTTCTTACAGTTTAGTCCCTGCACTTCACACCCTCGCATATGTTCACTCGTCCGTTTTCGACGATTCCAATGGTCTGGTTTTCCACTCGCCACACACTTTCTGTTGAAACAACTAACCACTTCCAGCATATTTCCACACACTAAAAATGGCCCTTTTTCCCTTGGTCATTTTTAGGCCCTTTTGGAGCACCGAATATTTCTAAGGGCTATCTGGCTCTCCCAGTAGACCCCCAGGTATAGAGGCAAGTCATTTATTCTAATGTAGACCCTCAGATTTTTCACTCGTTGTTACTCTTGAGTTTTCTGCCATTAGGTTTTCTTGGTTGTTTTACTTTTCTTAATTTACTTTGATTGCACTGTGAGCTGTTATTATTGTTTGCACTTTAAATTGTTTGCAGTTGTATTGCCAAGTAGGTTGTTGTGCTTTGTTACTTTTTTCTGTATACTTCCTTGTGTGAGAATAATGTTACAGGTAAAACACAGTCAAAGTAATAACTTGGAAATCATATTTAACAACCTCCTCTGGACTGGATTGAGTCATATTGCCACCGAACCAAACGCATTGTGCAACCACATTTTCTTATTATGGGAATGCCCTATCCTTGGTTGCAGTTATGTCTCTTGCGCATGTCACCAAAGAGGGAAGGTTGAAGGTGTAGTATCTCCTGATCCGGGATTGCACTCCAAGCCTTGAAGGTCTAGGGTTGTTGAGAAAGGCCTGAATGAATATTGATTCCCGGCTGGGAAGAGTTGTGCCACACCTCGTGGGAATGGTCTATATATATATATATCTATATATCTATA